>NW_026896410.1:135000-224425 GCF_033153095.1 Gastrolobium bilobum | reverse complement strand
CGTTGGCTTCAGGCGTTGGACAAGATTTTTCGGGTCATGCAGTGCACAGATCCACAGAAGTTGATGTTCACTACTTACATGCTGGAGGGCGATGCCCATGAGTGGTGGATGACGCTCAGGAGAGGCAGCAGGGAGAGTTTGACAGATTGGTTCAGGGCTCGTTGTCTGTGGACGAGTACCTGGCCAAGTTCAACCAGTTGGTGAAGTTTGCACACTTCAAGATAGCGAGGCCTACTCCTACATTTCTGGCTGCTAAGTTCCGCAGGGGACTTAGTGAGGATATTGCTGGTTACCTAGCTGGTTCTGCTTCTAGAGATTTTGGGACACTGGTTCAGCAATGTCGTGATATTGAAGATTACTACAGCTCGAGTAAGGCCAAGAGGGCCAAGGTTGCTGAGGCGACAAAGGTTGCAGCTGGTAGTTCCACTTCTTGGCGAGACAGGAAGTTTGGGAACAAGGGCAAGGGTAAACCGTTGGCAGCTCGGCAGGCGCCGAGTCAGTTCAAGAGGACTTCTGCTCAGGGGAGTGCAGCGAGACCTCCTGTTCCCAGGTGTTCGGGATGCGGGAAGACTCATTTTGGGCCGTGTTCTACCGGCCAGTTGATTTGTTTCAGTGTGGCAAGGAGGGCCACTTCTCCAGAGATTGTCCGTCGGCGACGACGAGGGCTACTGCAGTGCAGGCAGTGCCACTTCAGATGGTTCCCCTTCCACCTGCTTCGGCACCGGCAGTGCCACCATCTTCTGGGAGAGTGTATACTTTGGATCGTCAGCAGTCGGATCGAGCTCCGAACCTTGTCAGAGGTACTGTTACGATTGGTTCATCAGCTGTTGATGTGTTGTTTGACTCTGGGGCTACGCATTCTTTTGTTGCTACCCTGATTGCTGTGGGGCTTGAGTTGCCCAGTGATGTTCTTTCTCCACCGATGCGGGTGACTACCGCCACCAGAGAAAGATGTGATGCTACCACTGTTCATCGCGATGTGGCGTTTCAGTGGGATGGCCGTGAGTTCTCGGTAGATCTGATAGGGTTGCCGATGGCCAACTTGGAGGTTATTCTGGGCATGGATTGGCTGTCCAGAAATTGTGTGATGATTGATTGTTGTGCCAAGCGTGAAGTGTTGTCTCCGTGTGATTCCACAGCCAGTTCCTCGCCGTACATTTCGTTGATGCAGGCTAGGAGAGCCTTGAGAGCAGGGGCATTTGGTTATGTCATGTTGGGAGGTTTGGTGAGTGGTACACAGGAGGACATCACCGGCATTCCTGTGGTGAGGGAGTTCCTTGAGGTGTTTCCTGAGGAGATTCCTGAGTTTCCGCCACAGAGGGAGATAGAGTTCTTCATGGATCTGTTGCCTGGTGTGGGGCCGATCTCTTTAGCTCCATACCGGATGTCGCCACCGAAGTTGGCAGAGCTGAAGAAGCATATTGAGGATCTTTCAGCGATCATTAGACCGAGTGTGTCTCCTTGGGGAGCACCGGTTATCTTTGTGAAGAAGAAGGACGGGACAATGCGATTGTGCACCGACTACAGGTAGCTGAACAAGGTGACAATCAAGAACAAGTATCCTCTTCCTCGGATTGATGATCTGTTGGATCAGCTCAGGGGTGCTTGTGTGTATTCCAAGATTGATCTCCGGTCCGAATACCATCAGATTCGGGTGAAGCCGGAGGATGTCCCGAAGACCGCATTTCGCTCGAGATATGGTCATTTTGAGTACTTGGTGATTCCGTTCGGTCTCACCAATGCACCTGCTGTGTTCATGGATTACATGAACCGGATTTTTCAGCCGTACCTGGATCAGTTTGTGATCGTCTTCATTGACGATATTTTGATTTACTCCAAGACAGAGGAGGAGCATGTGGGGCATTTGAGAACTGTTCTGCAAATGCTGAAGGAGAAGAAGCTGTATGCAAAGCCTTCCAAATGTGAGTTCTGGCTCAAGTCTGTGAAGTTTCTTGGGCATGCTATTTCTGCTGAGGGAGTTGCAGTGGATCCGAACAAGATTGAGGCCGTGCTGGATTGGGAGAGACCCAAGACAGTTACGGAAGTGAGGAGCTTTCTGGGTTTGGCAGGTTACTATCGGAGGTTCATCAAGGGATTCTCCACCATGGTTTTGCCATTGACTCGCCTTACTCGGAAGGAGACTCCATTTGTGTGGACTCACGAGTGTGAGGTCTGTTTTCAGGAGTTGAAGGAGAGACTGACTACTGCTCCTATGTTGGTCCTTCCTGATCCTGCGCTTGAGATTGAGCTTTACGCCGATGCCTCCGGGAAGGGGCTAGGTTGTGTGTTGATGCAGTTGGGAAAAGTGATTGCCTATGCTTCGAGGCAGTTGAAACCTCATGAGGAGAACTACCCTACTCATGACTTGGAGTTGGCTGCTATTGTGTTTGCTTTCAAGATTTGGAGGCATTATCTTTTTGGCTTGAGGTTTGTGGTTTTCAGTGACCACAAGAGTTTGAAGTACCTGTTCGACCAGAAGGAGTTAAACATGAGGCAGAGGAGATGGATGGAGTTCATAAAAGACTAAGACTTCGAGCTAAGGTATCATCCTGGCAAGGCCAATGTGGTAGCTGGTGCTTTGAGTCGGAAATCCAGTAGTTCATCCAGTTTGTTTCTTGGTAACTTCGATGTGGTTGAGAAGTTCCGCAACTTGGCAGTGACCGCTCCGTGTGAGAGTGTACTTCTCGGATTGGAAGCATCTGATGTTGTGAACGAGCTGCTTGAAAAGATTAAAGAGGCACAAGTTCAGAGAGAGTGTCTGGATTATGTGAAGAACCAAGACGGTGTGTCTTGGAATGAGGATGGAGTGCTTTTGTTTCAGCAGAGGATTGTAGTTCCTCGAGGCCCGTTGACAGAGGAGATTATGGCAGAAGGCCATAAGGGTCAGTTTTCTATCCACCCTGGTGCTACTAAGATGTATCAAGACTTGAAGAAGAACTTCTGGTGGCCGGGCATGAAGAAAGATGTTGCTATCTTTGTGTCTAAGTGTTTGGTTTGCCAGAAGATGAGGATTGAGCATCAGAGACCGTCTGGTGAACTTCAACCTCTTGAAGTACCACAGTGGAAGTGGGAAGGTATTTCCATGGACTTCGTGGTGGGATTGCCGAAGACTCAGGCGGGTTGTGACTCTATTTGGGTCATTGTGGACAGACTGACGAAGTCTGCCCATTTTCTTCCAGTGAAGGTGAGCTTCACTGCAGAGCAGTTGGCCAAGCTTTATGTCCGCGAGATTGTGAGGCTTCACGGGGTGCTCGAGAGTATCATTAGTGATAGGGACCCGAAGTTCACTTCTCGGTTCTGGGAGGCGCTGCAGGAGGCTTTTGGTACGCAGTTGAGATTGAGTACCGCCTATCACCCTCAGACTGATGGACAGACTGAGAGGACCATCCAGACCTTGGAGGACATGTTGCGAGCTTGCACGTTGGAGCAAGGCTCGGCATGGGATAGGTACCTTCTGTTGGTTGAGTTTTCTTACAACAACAGCTTTCATGCTAGCCTGGGCATGGCGCCCTACGAAGCACTGTACGGTAGGAGGTGTCAGACTCCTACTTGTTGGTATGAGGTTGGGGATAAGGAGCTTTTTGGCTTGGACTTTGTCCAGGATACCACCTTGCAGATCCAGATGATCTGTGAAAAGTTGAAGCAGGCGCAGAATCGCCAGAAGAGCAACTATGATGTAAAGCATCGTCCGCTGGAGTTCAGTGAGGGTGAGCACGTGTTTGTGAGACTTTCACCTGTCACCGGTGTTGGTCGGGCACTCGGAGTGAGGAAGCTGAGCCCGCGATATATTGGGCCATACCAGATTCTTGGTAGAGTATGACCTGTTGCCTACCGGCTTGCCTTGCCTCCGAACCTGGCTAACATCCACGACGTGTTTCACGTGTCTCAGCTTCGGAAGTACATAGCAGATCCGTCACACATGGTGCAACCGGATGATGTGGAGGTTCGGGAGAACCTAAAGACTCCCGTCGGACCACTCAGAATTCTCGATCGTGGCGAGAAGCAGCTGAGGAGCAAGATCATTCCGATGGTCAAGGTGCAGTGGACCGGAAGGACTCCTGAGGAGTGTACTTGGGAGCGTGAGGATGAGCTTCTCCGGCAGTACCACGAGTTTCGACCAGGTATGTTTCTGATTTTGAGGTCAAAATCCTAAAAAGGTGGGGTGAATGTAAGAACCTGCACCGTTAATTAAGGTATTTAATTAATTAATTATGCAAAAATAAGAAATGATTCCATAATGGACCTAAATAATTATTTATGAGGCTTAATAATCATAATGAGTGATTAAGAATGCTAAAAGTCACTTCTCGGAAGAAAAGTGCAGATACCGGTTCTGCTAGTCGGTATAAATGTGTACCGAAAAAGTATCCTGGAAAATTAAAGTAAGTGTATGATAATTACTAGAATAACATTTAGGACTTGTAAAACGAGTTTCAAGTCCAAATAATGAGAACTGGTGCTAGAAATCGGTACTGGCTTTGAAAAGCGCGTACCGAAAAGGTGCTCAGAAAAATATAAGAAAAATATGATAATTCTTAGAAAATTATGTAGTTTCAGAATCCAAAGTTTGGGATTAAAATGCTAAGCGTAGCAATTAAAGTTAATACTGTGTGTTTAAGTGTGTTTGGGCTATAAATACTCATTTAAGGGCTCACAACCCTAGATAACAGAAAACCAGTGTGAGTTTCTCTTTGGTGGCTGACCTCCTATGCTGTTCCATTACCATTTACTCCATTTTGAGATTTCGTGATCATTTTATGCTTGTTTCTCCTTAAAACCTTCTTCCTAAACACTTGTTCTTGTTTGAGTGAGCCTTGGGAGGTTGGAAGACACCATTTTTCTGAGTGATCAGCCACTGTTCTTGGTTGTTTGGGGGCTGACCTTGGTGGTTGGGTTGAAAGAAGTATTGTCTTGGGTTTTTGGTGGTCCAAGTGTTGATCTTTGGTGCTAAAGGGTCAACCTTTCTTACCATTTTCGTACACCATATTTCCAGTAGTTGTTGAAGGTATTTTGGGAGCTTCTTGAGCAGTTGAACCTCTGTTTTGGCCTTTGGTATTGATACCAACCTTTGATCTTGAGTTTTAAGGCTTAAAAATGGTAGCTTGATGCATGTTAAGGTTAAAAGATGATAACTTGTTGTTGAGTGAGGCTTAACACATCTAGAAATGCATGATTAGGTGTTTAAAATCGGTAAAAGGGAACCTTTTAGGGATATCTTCACGAAAATGCAGAAACTGCATTCTGTCGTGAGATATCCGGATATCTGTCGAACTGATATCCGGATATTGGATATCCGAATACGTGGTTTTGGGATATCCGGATATTGGATATCCGGATATGTGAATCTGTATATCCGGATATTGCATATCCAGATATGGACAATGAGATATCCGGATATTCTGGGATTTCGCAGAACAGCAGCTGTGCTGTGTGTACAGTAGGCTATTGTGGGTTTGTGGACCCTAGTTTGATGAAGTTGAACTTCTGTATTTAATGGATTAAGCCAGAATCATGGGATTTAAGGCTTGTGGCTTTGTTAGAAGCTTTAAGACTTGAAAACGTAATGAAAATGCGTTGTCTTTAATTTGTATGCATGTGGTACATGTTATTGATTTATGTTTGGTCCATATCAGATTGTGATCTGCTGTGATTGGACTTTAAGCTTGTGGTATTGGATAGTTAGCTTTGAGGTAAGCTTTCGTGTCCTCGGTTTAGCCATGTTGTGGTTCCACCATGTTCCATGGAGGTATGGTTATATGCATGCTGTGTTACATGCTTTTGATGTTTTGGAAATGCTGTTGAGCTATTGTATGTTAGTGCCTTGTTGATATGCATCGAGGTGTTCCACTTATACGGTAAGCCTGAGTATGTAGAACATACAAGAGGGTGAGGCTGTGGGTGAGGTGCAAGCGGTGTTCCTTGTACTACATGTAGGGAATAGACGTATTCCTACATTTCTCTGGCCAGTAGAATAGTGATAACACACATGACATGAATATCTGTTGCACTACATAGTTTTTGGAACTGATAATGATATAAATGCTTTTGAACTTATATTGCACATGTAAGTGAGCTTGGGGTGGAAGATCCTTGAGGACCCCTTGTCTTACTGAGATTTCTAGTTTAGAGATCTCACCCCACGTTTGGGGAATGCTTATTTCAGGGTCAGGTAATGTTGAGACCTTAGGCGGCAGGAGGCCGGAGCTGAGTTAGATTGCTGATATATTATGCTACCTTGATTGGATGCTGGATTTGCATGCTGCTTATGCTTATAGCTTTTGTTTATGTTTATGGAGTTTTATGTTGAGACTTGTTGTTTACTATGTTTATTGGTGAGCATGGAGATTGTCCATGACACAGTATTATTATGTCTTGTTATGTCTTGAGTCTTTTGGAGTTGTAATAATGTATCAGGATGTTGTCCGGATTACTTGATGTAATGCCGTGATTTAGATACACACTTTATCTATATATTGAGGTATTTCAGTAGATGTCTTAATGTAATTTACATACAGGCGTTATTTTATGAAATTGATTAAGTAATCAAGTTGGTAATTGATAATGACGTCATAATTGAAAAGAAAAAGAATATTCCTTTTTTTTTAATTAAGCACCGCTTAATACGATGTAATGTTAATATTCCGGGTATACACGGGGTGTTACAGAACCACTATGGTCACTTCATCTGAATCAAATAGTTGAACATCGTTTTGTCAAAATTAAAAGAATTAAAAATACCTTCTACCCGATTTTGTGCTCTTAAGCTTGATCAATCTTGAAAACTTAGATAAATTGACTTAAAATTATCATACAATTGTGTGTTTTTTTAAAATAAAATAAAAAATAAGTGGTTTGTATAATAACCCTAATGTTATAATTTTGAAATTAGAGGATTATTATGAAGACATTAGGGTCATAAATGGAATGAGGGTGAAATTCTAAGAAGTTTGATATCCATATTGATAGTATTTTATATAGGTAGATCTTTATCTGTTATTTTTGCACTCTGACGCATTAACAGTCAGTAGAATAGCTCCAATTAAGCAAATGAGAATTAGAGAGCTATTTTAATGATATGATTAGCATAGATGAGATTAGTATATAATTTTATGAATTTTGATACCCATATTGGGGTATTTTGGAAAAGTCACTTCTGTTGGATATTTTGTACTGCTGTAAGAGCAGCCGGTAGAATCCCGAAATGAAAAAAAGATGAGAAAATAGAAAGAAAGACTAATATATGCCTAACAATTCATAATTAAACCAATAATGTTAAAGTTAAGAAGATTATGAAATTCGGGTACAGTTAAGAACACCGGTAAAGACTATAGTGCAATTAAACAACTGTAAGTGGATCTGTGATCTACTAATCAAATTTTTAAGTTATGATCATGATAATTAAAAAAAATTAATATTAATTACTTAAAGTTAGAGTCTTCAGTGTTTCCAGGTAGAAATTTAATAACAGTTCAGTTAAAAATTACACAAGGTGTCACTAAATGACAGAAAGTCACTTAAGTGACTAGTCAAAACCCTAGAATGACTAGGACACCTCCCATTCAGCCCCATCAGCAGCCCAACACCTTCTCTCTCTACCCTTTGGATATTCAAAAAATTTTCTCCTTCTCTCTAGATTTTCACCTCCAAAACCCCATCAAATCACCAAACACTTTTCACAAAACTTGTTCCCCTAATCCTCCTATTCAAGAACAAACCATTTTTGTTCTTGAAAGCCAAAATTTCGTGGTGCTTACCCTCCATACATCAGCGTTTTCATGGCTTCTTCAAGCCATGTTGTTGGTGCTTTGAGTTCTCTTTGAAGAACCCCATTTTGGTGCCTATTTCCCTATGTTCTAGTGTAAGTTTTCTTGAATCTTCTTCTTGAAAATCCTATCTTTGTGTTGTGTTCTTGAGCTCTAACCTTGGGTTTTTGTTAAAAGGTGTTCTTTGTGGAAAAGATGCTTCTTTGTTGAAAAGAATTGGAAGCTTGAAGCCTTGGTGCTCACTTGAAGAAGTAAGCATGAAACCTTGGTGAAATGGTGACCAAAACACCTCCACACCCACTTGCACAATTCAGCAATCATGGGTTCTTCATGGGGTTGATGTTCTAAAGGGTTAAAAATGGGTTCTTGATGTTGGAAAGTGTGGAAAATGATGGGTGGAACCAAGAGAAATGCTAAAAATGCAACCTTTAAGCTTAAGAACACTAATTGTGATTAAGGAATGGATTTGAACCATAATAATACCACTTAATCAAATCTTCCCTAATGAGTATAATTAGGATTTTATGTTTAAAATTTAATTAAATGATGGATTAGTGGACTAAATAAGTGTAGGACTTAATTAACTAATGAAATGGTAAAGTTAACAAGTTAAAAACTTAGTTTTAATAACCTAAACAATTCGGCCACCTAAGAACCAATTAGGGTTAGGATGTTAAAAATTGGTTTAAGACCTAATTAGGATACTAATCTAAGGTTTAAGTGAGGTGGACCATGCATAATGGATTAATTAATTATAAAAACCCTAAAATGGACCTAATGAGGGTTTAGAAGCACTAATTATGTAATTAGTGAACCTAATGAACTAAGACCTAATGTGACTATGTGGGAATGCATAAGTGATCAATAATAGAAAAATCATAAAATTAAAATGACTTAGAGTTTCTAACCAAAGATAATTAGGATTTGCTAATTAAACACTCTTGGGTTAAATGACCAGTTTTTAGGCTAACTTTGAGAGAGTATATCTCCCTCCACAGAGATCCAATAGAGATGTGCCATACATCATTTTGAAGCTTGAGATGTCAGCTATGTTTTTTCAGAAGTTGGTACCATTTGAAGATGTTTACCATTCTGTAGGTCTGATTGAGTGTAGACTGCCCATGGAGGCTATGTGCAGGGGCTGAACGTGTTTTCATCTTCCACGAATTTTTTCTTCCTCATTTCTTACTCAAATTAGGCTCATGATATATAAAATTAAATCTGAATGTGTCTAGTTTTCTATATAAAAATTGGAGAGCAATTGGTTTAGTAGATTTTCCATAATCGCAGTAATGGTGAGGGATGTTTGGGGCTCTGTTTGGAGTTGGCAGATAGTTTTGCTTGTCCAACTTCAAACGATGATAACCGGAGCTAGAGAACTCCAAATGAGACATGTGACACCTTGTTGGAAAGGTAATTGAGTATACATTAACATACTAAAAGATGAGATTGTTATAACAATTGGGTTGCGCACAGTAACTAGAAAATAGAAGCGTGTACAGTTATTGGAAAACTGTAAAAGTGAGATTTAGGCTAAGTGGATTTATGGGAACCCTTAGTAACTTATAATAATTAATGTTCAAGGTTATGAATGACATATATTGATGATAAATGTCTTGATTAGTTTTAAGTTAAGTTAAAAATGTCTTATTCTAAGAGAGTTTATTAATGGACTAAGTGTGTAATGAGTTATTGTGGACTTAGTGAACAATTCCTTATGTACTAAAAACATGGAATTAAGTAATAAATGGTCTAGACTTGTAATGAGCATATTATTGGCATATAAATATGGAAAGTGGAATCATTAAATGGTTAAGTCTTGTATATGACTTGATTAATTACTATGTAATTAATGATGTGAATGATTCCTATTCTAGGTGTTCCTAGAGAACCTTGCACTTGATGATTGTATTGGAGCATACGTATTATATTGGAGTGTGGGCTTGTGCTATGCTCTTTGAGGTAAGCTCCTGATTTTGGTTGCTCTTCTCTCTTGTGGCCCCACCATGATGATGGGCATTATGGTTGAATTGTATAAAAGTATGTGATGTGTATATGTGCGTTCATTCACATTCATATAGATATTATATGATTATTGATATTATGATGATGCACTGATGATGTATGGTATGAGGTTCCTGACCAGTGAATTTGTATGTAGGCTGCCTATGGCTTGACCTTGAGAGTTATTTCATACTACAATTGTGTTGACTGTCTATGGCTTGACCCTGGAAGTCACACTAGGCATGTGGGACATGTCAGTTAGCTATTCTTGGGGAGAGCCCTTGAATAGTTAATCAGAGGATGATGTATGATGCTATGTTTATGTTGTATGTTTGTTATATTTGCTTTATATCTGACTTGTCATGTAGGAAGTGAGCTCAGGGGATTAGAGGATCCTCTAAAAACATTGAGCTTATTGAGATGTTATTATCTTACCCTTCTTTGGGGACATTATTTTAGATACCCAGGTTAGCAGTGTGCAGTCTAAGGGCAAGGGCCCAACTATGGATTAGTGGATTGAGGCTGCTGTTTATTTTATGCTGTTATGTTGTTATGTGGCATGTGTAATGATTTGACATGCCTAGTTAGTTTATTTTGAGACTATGTTGCTGTATGTAATAATGCTTATGATTATTATTAATTGAGCTTCTGGATTATGGTTGTAGTTGTTACAAGTTATGTTAGATGCATGTGATGAAGATATGTAGACATGATGTATGGATTTGTTAATTTGGGCACGGAGCCAATATGTATGTACTGACCCATTGAGGGGATCATAGTCCGTATGGAAATAGTGAGCCGTCTGTTTATAAATTATGTCTATCAAGATTCTATTATGGAGTGAGATTCTTATCTCTCAGTTATCCGTTAAACATCCGTTATGTTGTCCGTGACACTCTGGCAGGAATGACACTTGTTGTCATATCCGGTTAGTCAATGGCCACTAATACTAGCTAATGAGATTAATTAGTATAGTTGTATGTTTTAGATTTACGCTTATGCAATATCTCATGTGAACGATTTTGGAAATATTTTTAGAAAACATTTTGGAAAAAGTTAACTCATATTTTTAAGAGACGATTTTACATTTAATAAAATAAAGTCTTCCGCTGTGTACGCTAAATATCATGTATGTTAACAACCGGAGTACTATGGGGTGTTACATTTTGCATAATAGAGAGCAAAAGTACAAAAAGGAGATTGGGGGAACTAGGTATCCTCTTGAACAGAGAAACTAAAGAAAATATCGAGCCAAAGAGGCTAATAAGTTATAATAACATCATAGTTGTTAAATCTCTGCATATAAGAAATAAAGACTTTTCTAAAATCATATTAAAAACAAAATCTCTAATCTATCATAATAAAAGGAAAATAATATATATTGATAATGATTTATCATTACCAAATTTCATTTTGCTAGAGCTGGATTAGATTGATGCTTATACGTTGACTAAGGTTTGATCCTAAGGAGATGGTTGAATCCTTCAAAAAAGTGACTAATTTTGTTTTTTAAGCCAACCAATGTATCTCAGGTAAATGCTTGTATCTACCATTGGAATCTACATCAAAAAGTCAACTTCAATTTAATTTTTTCTTTACACTTGGATCAGAGGTTCCTCTTCTGGTTAAATAATTATTCTTTTCCTTTCTTTTATCATCCTTTTGGGATGAGATTAATCATGTTTATGCCAAGAACTCCTAAATAACTGGATCACAAGCTTCCTATTGCCACGGGCTTACGCTTTTCCTATAAGTAACACACAAACTAATTATTAAATAGGTAGAATAATCTTTCCTGCATCATGTTGGTTGGTTTAATTTTTACATGCTTGCTTTTGTTTTCTACAAAGAATTAATTTTTTTACTATTTTTCTTTTAGGGATGTTAAGACTCATTGTGGAGATACTTCAAGCTGCTAAGCCTCAAGTTGATTAATCACTCAACAGATCAAAGATGAACACATTCAAGTACTACTTGTAGGCTATTGAATTTTCCTCTCGGCCTAAGACGAAATATTATGCATCTAGATCTAGTCATTTAATTAGATTATGAATTTTGGAGAATATTGATAGGTCTAATATCACAAGTTGTCCATGATGGTGGATGCCACATATTAAGGTAATTCACTACTTCTAACTGCTTTTCTTTCTCTGTCTCTCTCTTTCTCTATGTGCGTGTGTGTGTATGCCACGTATTAAGGTAATTCACCGCTTCTAGCTACTTTCCTCCCTCTCTGTGTGTGTGTGACTGAGAGGTTTTCATAAGATTTTTTAATTAACTTTTTTTAATATCTTATTAGAAAAGAATTGAAAGACGCTAGTAATATTCCAATGATATATAAGAAAATTAATTTAAAAAATAAATATTTTTATTTTTTAAAAAATGTCACATGTTTTAGTTTTTTCTTTTTAAATTTGTTTTAGAAATAGCTATGGTTGCAATGTAGCTATGTTTTAAAAATATAGAATAGATGTTATCAAAAAAAATAAAAAAAAATAGAAGTTATTCCCACGGTTTTCCAAAACTGACTTTGAATCATACTACGGGTTTAGAAGTGCCATTTTCGGTGGCAGTTTGATAAATAGACGTCTTATATTTTACTATAGCCGCAGAACAGGAAAATAACTGCCGCTAAAACTCAAATTTGTTGTAGTGGAGAAACAGCAAAAAAATTAATTTAATGTTTTTTAATAAAATAATTACGCATTTATTACAATTTTGGAAATAATTATAGATCTATTGCACAATGTGATGCCCCTTTTAGGCGTCACATGTGACGCCCCATTGAGGCATCTCACCCTAACTCATCAGGTGTTGACACATGTCATTTTTTTTTCAAAAAAATAAATTAATTTAATCATAAAACTTTTGAAGGCCATAACTTTTGACTCGGGTATCCAAATCAGGTAATTCTTTTTTTGATTCCACATAACTTTTCGAGATCTACACAATGAAATCTTATTTGATATATTTTAGTTCTCACAAAAATAATTTAAATTTAAATCAGGTAATACTTCTTCCTTAGAGATTTAGAATATTTATTTAATTATTTTCTTTATTAATACAATTTTTTAAATTGATTTTTGAGTTTTAATCACAAATCAAATCTTTATTTTGTTTTCCTTATTAATAATAATTGTTACTTTTAATTTAAATCACAAACTAAATTTTTTTTATAATAAAATTAAAAAAAATATTTTTTTAATTTAAATCACATATCAAATCTTGATTTATTTTTTATATTAAATCACAAACGCAGAACTCAGAGGCTTTTGAGTTTAAAAATATGACACGTGTCAATACCTGACACGTCACAAATCACGTCTAAATTGGGTTTCGATCAAGATGCAATCACGCCTAATTTAGCTAATTTTATTTTTGAAAAACATTCATAAGCCATCATTAATTTCAGACCACGAATAATAGCTCAGAAGCTTATAGCATTAATCATTAATTTCAAAAATAATATCCTTCTTCCTTAGAGATTTAGAATATTTATTTAATTATTTTCTTTATTTTTACAGATTTTTCAAATTGATTTTTTAGTTTAAATCACAAATCAAAACTTTATTTTGTTTTTCTTATTAATAATAATTTTTATTTTTATTTTTAATCACAAACCAAATTTTTGTTATAATAAAAAAATGATAAAAAAATTTAAATCACAAATCAAAATTTTATTTATTTTTTATATTAAATGACAAACTCAGAACTCAGAGGCTTCTGGGTTTAACCGCTCTTATAATACCATTCTTGCAAATTAAAATTATGTTTGTGAGAAATAGAATATATCAAATGAGATGTCATTGCGTAGATCTCGTAAAGTTATGTGGAATCAAAAAAAGAATTACCAGATTTGGATACCCGAGTCAAAAGTTATGGCCTTCAAAAGTTTTCTGATTAAATTAATTTTTTTTTTGAAAAAAAATGACACATGTCAACACCTGATGCGTGACGCCCCATTGGGACGTCTCCCATTAGGATGAGACGCCTCAATGGGGCATCACATTATGTAATAAATATGTAATTATTTCTAAAACTGTAATAAATGCGTAATTATTTTATTAAAAAACATTAAACTAATTTTTTGCCGTGGAGAAACGTCCAGTGTTTAAAAACCCGGCCCGACCATCGACCCGACCGAGGTCAGAGGTCATAGGGTCACGGGGTCACTACGCTGACCCGGTTTTATATATTAAAAAATAGATATAAATATCCTATATGAAAATATTAAAAAATAAATCACCAATTATCAAAGATTCAAAATATACCTAACATAATTCACCAATTACAACCACAAGTTAATGGGATCACTACGCTGATCCGGTTCTGTCTCTTTTGAGAAGGTCTCTAACAAAAGAAAATTTAAAGGAAGTTGTTGTAAAATAACATGCAGAAACCAAAAAGATTGGGAAGAAAGAAAAAAAGTGACACGCAAGATTTACTTGTTCAGAAACTTGTTTTACCAAGTTTCCTACATCAAGGGTCAATTAGGGATTAAAATCCCTGGTACTTGCACTATAACAGAATAAGAGTTTGAACAATATACACAACCAATCAAGAAACAACTGATTGCAAAGAGCCCAAATAAACCCCCAAATAACAGAGTACAGATCAGAAACCCTAACCAACAAGTATCAAAGATACAACAGAAAACTCAATAGAGAAGAACAACCACAAACATGTAACTCAGTTGTGGTACCAGAACCTCCTCCAAGATCCAAGCTTTCAGTTCACTTCTTGATGACTTCTAGAAGCCACCACCGAGATCCTCTTGTTCGTGAATCAGCACCAAGTTCCAATGCTGAACCTGCACTCACATAAGAGAACCAGAACCAAGAAGAAAACTCGAAGGAAATGGGTTAGCAGATCAGATTTCTGGTTTCAGGAGAAACCCTAACAGAGCTCAACACAGAGGAAATCTTGCAATTGAATATCGGGAGAGAGATAGCAAATATCAGAATGAATGAGAAAATGCAAAAGGCTGATATCATATAGTAGTCAAAACGCATAGCTTCACTCATGCAATTAAAAAGACAAGTATACCCCTACTTATAATATGCATAACATGTTCAACAATAAGGCTACTTATGGAAATATACCTATATGAATATAACAAACTCCACCTTATTTTCATAAGGCAGCAAGTGCAGTACCAGATTAATGGAATTTAATCCCATGACCAATATCATTTTCAACAAGATTGACCCAAAACCTTCAACAAGCTCAAGGCATCCTTGAACTTATTGACAGGAACTGGCTTGGTGAAAATGTCAGCAGGGTTACAAGAGGTTGAGATCTTCTCCACCTCCACCTGCTTATTAGAGATGATTTCTCTAATAAAGTGCAACCTAATATCTATGTGTTTTGTCCTTTCATGAAAGGCACTATTTTTGGATAAGTGTATGGAACTTTGTGAATCACAATATACCTTTGGAATACCTTCACCTAGTCCCAATTCAGAGACTATACCCTTGAGCCACAAGGCTTCCTTAATGGCTTCTGTTAAGGCCATGTACTCAGATTCAGTGGTGGAGAGTGCTACCACATGCTGGAGGTTAGACTTCCAGCTGACCATGTTTCCACCCACCGTGAACACATACCCTGTTAGAGATCTCCTCTTATCAAGATCTGCAGCAAAATCTGCATCACAGTATCCCTTAACAGAAAATTCATTAGATTCATCAGCAGTAAAATTTAAACAGTTATTACAGCATCCATTTAGATATCTAAAAATCCATTTTACTGCATTCCAATGTTCCTTATTTGGATTTTACATGAATCTACTCACAACACTAACACTATAAGCGATATCAGGTCTAGTGCCTATCATAGCATACATAAGACTTCCTATAGCATTAGAATATGGCACCTTATGCATATAATCAGCTTCATCACCACTTAAAACACCATGTAATGGTCTTAATCTAAAATGTGCAGCTAATGGAGTGTTGACAGGTTTAGATTGGTGCATGGCAAACAAATTCAGCACCTTTTTCACATAATGAGATTGAGACAGTGAGAGGACTCTTGCCTTTCTGTCTCTAAAAATGTCCATGCCTAGAATTCTTCTAGCAGGACCTAAAATTTTCATATCAAACTCACCCTTTAACATCTCCTTTAACCCATTGATTTTATCTATGTCATGAGAGATTATTAACATATCATCAACATAGATAAGCAGATATACATAACTATTTTCACAAGTATTCATGAAATACACACAGTGATCATAGCTACATCTATTAAAACCATGAGATGTTACAAAGTCATCAAATCTCTTGTACCATTGCCTAGGTGATTGCTTTAGGCCATACAAGGATTTCTTTAAGAAACAGACTTTGTTTTCAGAGCCTTTCTTTATAAAACCCTCAAGTTGTTCCATAAAAATTTGCTCTTCTAAGTTTCCATGCAAAAAGGCTGTTTTTACATCCAATTGTTCTAATTCAAGATTAAAAATTGCTACAGCAGATAAAAACAGTCTAATAGAAGTATGCTTGACTACAGGGGAGAAAATTTCATTATAATCCACCCCTTCCACTTGGGCATAGCCTTTGGCTACTACCCTAGCTTTATACCTTGGCCCTTCAACACTAGGGATAGAGGGTTTTCTCTTGAAAACCCACTTGCATCCTATTACCTTTTTATTTTGAGGTCTGTTCACTAGGACCCACGTCTGGTTCTTTTCAAGTGAACACATTTCTTCCTCCATTGCTCCATGCCACTGTTTCCAAGTACTTGATTCCATTGCTGCCTTGTAGGTTACTGATTCCTCTTGCTCCATAAATTCTCCAACCTGTAAGGCAAAGGCAATTATATCAGCATGAGCAAATCTGCTAGGAGGTCTTATCACCCTCCTAGCTCTATCCCTAGTTAACAGATAATCAGTAGGAGGTTGCTCCTGTTGATTATCATTCCCCCTTTGTTCCCTAGGGGAATCCGATAAGTGATCATGATTTTCTTCATGATCTGAAGGGTCCTCATCCTCAAAAGGATAGAAATTATTTGCAATCTGCCTAGAAGGTCCAGACTGCTCCACCTCCAGCTGGACTGTACTGGGGGAGTTTTCTTGTTGCTTATTCTGCAAAACATTCTTGTAGAAAGTTAATTCATCAAAAATAACATCTCTACTGATTATACATTTTCTCTCACTAATCAACCACAACTTAAAGCCCTTTGTGCCAGAAGGATACCCTATAAAAACAGATTTGAGGGCCCTTACACCAAGCTTGTCTTGCTTGACATGAACATAAGCTAGGCACCCAAAGGGTTTTAAGTAGTTTAGATTAGGAGGTTTGTTGTTCCACAGTTCCATAGGAGTTTTAAAGGCTAATGCAGATGATGGAGACCTATTTATAACATGGCAAGCTGTTGAAACAGCCTCTTCCCAGAATGATTTACCCAAACCAGATTCAATTAACATGCATCTGACTTTATCCAGAATAGTTCTATTCATTCTTTCTGCAACACCATTCTGTTGATGTGTTTCAACACATGTTCTATGTCTAGCTATGCCATGTTGTTTGCAAAAGTCAGAAAACTGACTATTACAAAACTCAAGACCATTATCAGTCCTAAGTACCTTAACCTTTTTACCTTTCTCAGTCTCAACAGCCACTTTCCATTCCTTGAAGCAATCAAAAGCTTGATCCTTTTGCTTCAAGAAAAAGGCCCACACTTTCCTTGAATAAGAGTCTATGATAGAGAGGAAGTAATGACAGCCTAAAAGAGAACTAGGGATATTGGGTGAACCCCAAAGATCAGAGTGTATGTATTCAAGTGATTCTTTAGCTTGATTTTTGGCTGCTGTGAAAGTTTGTCTATGGGATTTCCCTAAGACACAATTTTCACAGAAGTCAATTGGTAAAAGATTTTTAGATGGCAGAACCCCTTGTTTACATAAATCTTGCAACCCTTGGTTGCTTATGTGTCCCAATCTCTTATGCCAGAGAAGAGACAACTCAGAATTCTTCAAGGCTACACAGGATTCCGGTCCTACTGCCTCACCATTCAGAATGTACAAACCATTCACTAAATTTCCTTTCATAGCCACCATAGATCCTTTTACAACCTTAAGAGTTTCTTTCTCACTCTTAAAGATGTAACCATCCAAGTCCAACATCCCTAAGGATATTAGATTCCTCCTTAGTGTGGGGACCAGCCTTACATCCCTAAGGATCTTGACTGTCCCATCACCCATCTTGAAAGTGACCCTGCCAATTCCTGTTACTTGGCAAGTATTGTCATTTCCCATCAAAACCTTACCACCCTCAAGTGACTTAAAGTTACTCAACCACTCTCTCCTGGGTGTCATGTGGAATGAACACCCAGAGTCCATCACCCACTCTCTGTCATGGCTGTCCTTGGTCATAACCAAGAGTTCACCATTTTCATAGTCACTTAACAGATTTGCATAATCTGTTTTGTGGCTATTCGAGGATGCAGATTGGGATTTACCCTTCTCAGGACAATTTTTCTTTAAATGTCCTTCTTTATGACAGAGCCAGCAGGTTAGCTTTCCCTTATCCTGTGTTTTATTTTTATTTTTGTCATTATCAAAATTCTTATTCTTCTTCCTTTTATTATTAAATTGGGATTTCTTTCCAGATTTCCCTTTGACACTCAGCCCCTCCACTGGGGCCTTTTTATTGGAGTTCATCTCCAATTCCTTAGACCTAAGAGCTGCCATCACATCCTCAAGGGACAAAGATTCCCTACCATATTTTATAGCTGATTTTACATCCTTGAAAGTTTCAGGTAAGGAATTTAGGAGTATTATGGCTTGATTTTCATCTGAGATCTTCTCATCTACATTAGCTAAGCTAATAGTTATTCTTTTAAATTCATATAAATTTTCATCTAGAGTCCTATTAGAATCCATTCTAAACCCAAACAATTTTTCTTTCAGAAAGATCTTATTTGACAGTGATTTAGTCATGAACAAGGACTCTAGCTTAAGCCAAACACTAGCAGCTGTAGACTCTTCATCTACTTGTCTAAGAACATTGTCAGTTAGGTGTAAAATCAACAGACTATAAGCTGTTTCTAACATCTCTTCTTTCTCAGCAGAAGACATAGTTAGTGGAAGATCCTTCACTCCACCCAAAGCCTTGGAACACTTTTGGTGAACCAAGATTGCTTTCATCTTCTTCCTCCACATGTTAAAATCCCCCTTGCCGTCATATTTCTCTACCTCCACGCGAGCAGACCCCATCTTGTACAACCGTAAGATCCAAGAAAAAGGGAAAAACAGAAGCGAGGAGAAAGCGGAATAATAGAGAAATATAATAGTGACAATTAATATGCACTTCAAGAAACAGATATTAAGAGTGCTAAGTAAAACAGAGGAGTAGCGCAACATATGCTAATCAATTTAACAGAGATCAAGAAAGATATAATGAGAAATTGTAGCATCCAATTCTTAGTAGCAAGAATCAAACGATTAGCAGGCAGAAGCATATAAAGAACACACGGCAAGAATTCAAAGAACCTAAGCTCTGATACCAATTGTTGTAAAATAACATGCAGAAACCAAAAAGATTGGGAAGAAAGAAAAAAAGTGACACGCAAGATTTACTTGTTCAGAAACTTGTTTTACCAAGTTTCCTACATCAAGGGTCAATTAGGGATTAAAATCCCTGGTACTTGCACTATAACAGAATAAGAGTTTGAACAATATACACAACCAATCAAGAAACAACTGATTGCAAAGAGCCCAAATAAACCCCCAAATAACAGAGTACAGATCAGAAACCCTAACCAACAAGTATCAAAGATACAACAGAAAACTCAATAGAGAAGAACAACCACAAACATGTAACTCAGTTGTGGTACCAGAACCTCCTCCAAGATCCAAGCTTTCAGTTCACTTCTTGATGACTTCAAGAAGCCACCACCGAGATCCTCTTGTTCGTGAATCAGCACCAAGTTCCAATGTTGAACCTGCACTCACATAAGAGAACCAGAACCAAGAAGAAAACTCGAAGGAAAGGGGTTAGCAGATCAGATTTCTAGTTTCAGGAGAAACCCTAACAGAGCTCAACACAGAGGAAATCTTGCAATTGAATATCGGGAGAGAGATAACAAATATCAGAATGAATGAGAAAATGCAAAAGGCTGATATCATATAGTAGTCAAAACGCATAGCTTCAGTCATGCAATTAAAAAGACAAGTATACCCCTACTTATAATATGCATAACATGTTCAACAGTAAGGCTACTTATGGAAATATACCTATATGAATATAACAGAAGTAAGAATGAGTTTTTGTTTTTCATCGACGACCATAAAGATTTCATTTGAATGGGTAAATTTTTACCTTTTCTAGAAGATTTATGGCAACGAGGTGAAGATTGAAGACGTCTAGGTCGCTGGGAGAGAAGAGAACAACGATAAGATTTAGGTTTGCAAGCATTTTTATTTTATTTTTTTAATAAAACGATGTTGTATCATGGAATTTAAAAAAAGAAAAAAGAAAACATGCAATAACCTCCTTCGACCCCCCTGACCCGGGAGTCACTGAAACTCGGCTGGGTTTTGGGAGGTCAGAGGGATCGATGTGCATATAGGGTCCAACTTGTGACCCCAACCCTCAGAAGGGAGGAGTCAGGATTGACTCGAGTCAACCCGAGAGTAGAGTGGAATTTTAAAACAGTGGAAACGTTTGTAAATGAAAAACCACAAAAGAGTATCTTCAGAATTCTTTGTCTGCAGTGATCCGACCCTTGTGACCACTTTGTTTAATTGATGATTCTATCAGCTTGACATGTGTTACATGGATGCATATTTGACTGAGACCAATTCAATTTGTTATTATACTTATATGAACCAATAACTCAAAAAAAATAATAATAATAATATGAATGAGCTTTTCAGTAAGGGTGGCAATACGGGTCAACCCGACACGACACGTTTTCGACCTGTACACTATTTGACACAACCCTGACACGACCCGTTTTGTAAACAGGTCACAAAACACGAACCCTGACACGATCCGTTGCGGGTCACGGGTCGACACGACACGACCCGCAAAATTTAAAATTTAAAAAAAAGTGAGATTTTTTGAAAAATAAATAAATTAAAAACAATAAAAAATAAAAAATAAAATAAAAAAGATTAGCTTCTGTTTCTTGAGATTTTTAGTTCCTTGTATTCTTTTCTATACTAAACAATGACTATATATATCAATATATAAATGAATAAAAATAATAATAAAATAAAATATTTCATTGAAAATTAAAAAAATGATACTGTGCGGGTTGACACGCGAACCCGCGGGTTGATACGTGACCCGACACGAAAAAAAATGGATCACATTTACACAACCCTGACATGACCCGCCCTGACTCGCAGGTTGACACGACACGTGATTTGACGGATCGGGTCACGGGTCAACCCGCGGGTCAATACCTGTATTGCCACCCCTATTTTTCAGGGTTGAATTCCTGGAAACCTGCTAAAAGGAGTGGCGAATAATTATGTGAAACGGGAAGGTAATTTTAAAAGAATTTTCAAAAAGTACTTACGTTATTAGTTTAAGAATAGTTCACCAATTTTTTTTTTGGTGGATGGGACACCAATTTTCTAATTTCATTAACCATCGGTTTTCATTATATCCAAAAAGTTAGTTTGACTGTCTGACTCTCATTTTTCTGTAATTTTTTCACCAACCCTTTTTTGCTGCTTGTGGATTTTCATTCACATCTGAAAAAGAAATTTAAGCGTCTGTTATATATATGATGATATGGCTGTAATATTCCTTGACTTATAAAATTAGAAAAATTATATACCGGTGACTTTGGTGCGTTTCAATTATTTTATTTTTTTAAAAAAGTACTTGATAATATAATTTTCTTAAAAAATATAATACAACTTTTTTGAAATAATATTCTCTCAACTTATGAGAAAAGCTATAAAACTTTTCTTTTTATTTTAATTCTTTGAAGAAATTTTCTAATTGTTTTTTTAAAAAATTAGACTTAATTTTCAATTATTATTTTTTTTCATAGAAAATATAAACGAACAAGAATCTTTTCTACTTATATAAATGTGTTATTTACCAATATTAAAGTCCATATTAAGTTGCTTGCTATGCTCACCGTTTTTTTTTTTTTTTTTAGTAATAAGCTATGCTCACCTTAACTTCCGCATTCTTCTTCTGCTTAATTATATCTGGTCCCACTTAAAATAGAAAATGTCTTAATTAAGGATATATTATATGGGTTTATCATCTATCATTTAACATGACCACAAAAAATTTCCTACAAACACAACATTTTGTGGGGCCCGCAGCAAAAAAAAAAAAAAAAACTTCGGCACACAAAACGAATCTCTATAACATAACACAATCACTTTTCCTACAACATAACTCTTATAAAACCCATATTATATAGGTTAAGAGAATAAGATTTTTGAATAACGTACATAGATTTCAATGAATTTTTTTCTTCAAACCTTTACTTGCCCGTCAAGATTATGACAATAATCAGCTCCTTAATGAGTTAGCTTTTTAATTGAAAAGTGGTATAATGATAGGCAAGGAATTTCAGCATTAATTTTCCTCCTTAATTTGATCTAAGCTAATTATAAATCATGAAGCCCACATGTCTTAGGATAGAATAGAAGTAACTCCAGATTCGATTCTATGTCCCCTCATCTCTTCCCCAGTGAATTATATTCTATGCTGGGATAGAAACATAGCATGAGGGCACCTTACTTTGACAAAAAAAAAATTCTGTTTAAAAGGTGGAATAATAATAAAGTAGCCATATGAAAAGAATAGAATAGAATCATGAGAAAGAATGGTAGGTGCTTTGGGTGAAATGGTGAACATAAAACAGGAGTAACCTTTTCTAGTTTGGTTCATTAGTTTACCCAGAAGCAATTATATTGTCTGTAAGAATTGACACACACATATCCACTCCCTCAGCTTCCTCTTAAATAAGGTCAATTCGATACCATATCTTCTAAATGTATGTGTATAGTATAATATTCTAATGGCAAAAGGTTCTTGTAAGGGGGCAAATAGACATATATTAAAGTTTTCCAAGCATGAAACAATGATGTCAGACAATAATTTTGTCTAAGAGGCCTAAGAAGAATGACCTGCTTTCCAAGTTCAAAATGTGAATACAAATAAATCCTAAACGGGTTTGCAAAGAGACATAACGATTGAAATATGCTGCCAACCATCTCATAGGTTCAAAAGAGTGTTTTCATAAACCATAATTTGTGAGAGTGGGATTGTTGGAAAAGAATGTTTCGCTGCTCATTTCTTCACTTATGGTGCACTGCATGCTAGCATCATCTCTTGGGCCACTACTCTTATATACATCATCATATGTTACTCCAACTTTATATATATATATATATATATATATATATATATATAGAGTCAGGATTCTTTGACACTGATGTCAAATTTGAAGTTTGACATTTCATTTGAGAGCCGTTAGATCAAAAAAGATCAACGACTCTGATTTGTAAGCATGTGACACTATTGATCTTTTTTGATCTAACGGCTTTCAAATAATAAATTTGACACTGGTGTCAAAGTATAATAACTCTATATATATATATATATATATATATATATATATATATATATATATATATATTGCTGGTTATGTGGACAAATGATGATGATCAATCATGTGATTCAACCATCACTTCACATTTGCATGGTTGTATAACTGCTCCTCCCACAAAAGGCTCTTCCAATATGGTTGAGATACAAGGAAACAGATTGAGAAAGGTGCAAAAATATGCCTACTTACAAAAGTCAACTTTATGAACATATTTCTATGGTTATGCCATTTTTCATACTACTTTGATAACGGTGAACAACACATAAATAACTGATGGAGAACATACATTATGTGGTAAACGAAAATATGAATTGATTATCAACATTGTTTACCAGTGTAAAAATAGTGCACAAAAATAGTGTAAGCATATTAATGTTTTATTTAAATACTTAGATATAGAGGTTGCTGATGTGCAACCTTGACTTTTCCAATGTCCAAAACAAATAATAGGTATAAAAAATAATAAAGTATTTAAACAATAATTTGCTGGCAATTGTTACTCGAATACTAATATTCTTTTTTTTTCTTAACGTACAAAAAAAAAATATTTCTTAACCTGAGTATGCTGATTTATTAAAAAAGATTCCTTAAATCTGGTTTAAAGAATTGAATTCAAGTAGTTTATAGGACTCTAGCATCTTAAATGTTAGGTAGGAATATTTGGATAAACCTAATTTCTAAATTATTAGAATTTTTTTTATACAATGATAGATTTGAACTTTTAACCTCTTACAAACAATTTAAATTCCTCGATCAATTCTAAAGGCTACACTTTGAGAACGAAAAATAATGTTCTAATGTAAACGATGTCCGCTGCTGCTAGCTACACTTTGATATGGCCCATACGTTTTATCAAAGCTTTGCTCTATAACCCAATTTAGCAGGACAGGACAGGACAGTAAAAGTGAGGATAACTAAGGCCCATTACCATGGACCATATGATCTACACGTACTGTGAATTTCATAACTTTTTAGCCTAATACACAACAACCTACGGGCCATCAATGCAAATGAACTCTTGCTTTATGAAGGGGATGTTAAACAAGTCCAACTACACCCTAAAAAATAAACACAATTGACAAGACGGAGTTAAGACCAATCAATTTTGACAACGGTGTCTTAAAAATATATGTAGTTTAGTTGATGTATAAAAGTGAAGTATTAGAAAGGAAAGAGTTTTAATTTGATCCCCAAATATCATTTTTAGAAGGGGTTTAAAATCTTTATCCCTAATTCATTCCGCACTTCAGATTAATCTTATAACTGGTTTAAAGAATCGAAGCTTATGAAGATACTGAGAGAGCTTACTCGCCTCAAAGAAATAAGGGAAAACTTCATTTTTACCTATTGTGGTTTTGTGATTTATCATTTGACCCACGTAGTTTTAAACTTATCACTTAGACCCACTGTGCTGAAATAATTTATTATTTAACCCCCTATGGTTTCAAATTTTTACTTAGACCCCTTGTGGTTACAAATTTTTTCACTTAAACCCCTTGTGGTTTAAAAAATAAACATTTTAAAAACATATTTAAAATAAATTTTCTCTCTTTTTTATTTTATATCCTCATGTAATGCATTTAGGGTTTGAAATATATTTTAAGTTATTTATTCTGAAATTAATTTATAAATTATCTTAATTTTTTATTTTAAAAATATATTTGAAAATAAAAATATTATTTAAGATGAAATTAAAAAAATATTATTTATGATAAATTAAATATTTACTATCAAAATATGATATTTACTTTCTTTAAATAGATAAAATAAAAATATTTGATTTGAATTTATTTTCTTGATAAAAATAAGTGAATTTTCTTAGAATTTATTTTTAGGTTTTAAACCTTAAATGCTTTAGGTGAGGATATAAAATAAAAAAGAGGGAAAATTTATTTTCCTCTTATTTATTTTTTAAAATTTTTATTTTTAAACCATAAGGGTCTAAGTGAAAATATTTTTAACCACAAGGAGTCTAAGTGAAAATATGAAATCATAGGGGGTTAAATGATAAATTATTTAAGCACAATGGGTCTAAGTGATAAGTTTAAAACCACGGAAAGTCAAATGATAAATCACAAAACCACAATGGGTGAAAATGAAGTTTTTCCAAGAAATAATTAGGATATATTTTCAAAAGAAAAATATATCATCATGTTAAAATATATGGGAATTAAATTTTATATCTATTTCTTTTTTGTTAATGATAATTGAATCATATATATTTAATGCACGTGAAGAAAAAAATAAATATAAAAACATATGAATAAATTTTTAACATGTGAGGATTTACTCTCAAAATATATATAGTTGCCGGAGATTCTTTTAGATACTTGATAAGTAGAGACAACTAGAAATAATTACTTTTTTAATCTTTTAAAAAAATTGATCAAACTTTTTTAACTCCAAAATAAATTAATCCAAATAAGCATTAGTTTTAGTTTTTCCTCAGACTAATATATTAATTGATTATCAAATATTTATTAGCGGCTAATTATATACAAGGAATTCTAAACATTTATTGTTAAAATCCAAATAAGGACAGCACTGCGAAACACACATATAAGAGATAGGATCGTTTCACGTTGGTATTGAACTAAAAAAATTGACATTAAATCTTAACAATTGATTTAAATTAATTTAACGGTTATAATTTATTAAAAATTAATAATTAATTAATCAGTATGACATAATAAATTATAACCGTTAGATTAATAAAATCAACAATTAAGATTTGGTGTTAAAAGATTCTGCCTCTATATATATATATATATATATATATATATATATATATATATATTTTTTATTGCTCCCACCTTATATATGTTCTATTGGATCGTATAGACGGATGACAATAGCAAACAAAACTTTATTTTGTGGTGTCCAATTGTGGGATTTGAAGCAACCAAGTGATTAATCTGTCAATTTTACCGCTTAATTAAGGATAATGCTTCTAATCATAAGCTAACACGATGCCTGGTATCCCACTTTTCTGTTGTCTATCATCAAGCTAGTACTTTACTTCTTTTGTGTTTATTAACGTCATTTACTCGTTTGCCTTTTTCTTTCCTTTTCTTTTTAAATAAAGGTCGTTTGCTTTATTCAATTATCTTTACATATTTAATTAGAATTTAATAAAAGTAGTTAGATCTCTTAGTGTACTCTTTCTTAAAAGACGACACATGTCATTCTTAATTTGTTTAATTTTAAATTTTATGGATATCTTCTTTATAATTTTTACTTTTATATTATATCTAAGTTAATTACATACATTTTGTTTTTAAATTTTAATTTTAATTTTTTTTTCTTAATTATACTTTTTAATATTTTACCTAAATTTAAAAATAACCACATAATGTATGGAACTTTAGCTAATTAATATTTATTTTAATATGGCTAACTCATCTTTTGGATGTAAACCTATCCTGTGTTAACAACTTGGCTTAATCTATTTCTTGGCCATATATACGGTACTTTTACACTAGATAAATTTCTCAGAATGGCGAACCAGGGAAGGGTTAGGATGAGCAATTGCCTCTTTCAAATTCGTACAAACATTTATTTTATACCTCATTTTGATGTAAGAGAAAGGAAGAGTAACAAAAATTGATCCTCCCAAGCTCAATTTCTTAACTTTCTTCGCTATTATTCCTTATTTACGAATAAAACTTACCACATTTTAATTATGTAAATTCGTCTTTGCCCCTTTCACAAAATTTTCTAGCTCTGATTTGATTTGCTAATTTAGCCACAAGTCATGATTATTTGCCTTTGTTTTACTTCTATTGGGTAAAAAAAATCCTGGTATACACGTGTATGTGAATTCTGTATTATAGCCTGTTGAGATATATAGTCTCACATTGGTTGTATGTGCAACTAATGTAGAGTTTATAAGGTCTTGGGTACTCTCACCCTTTGAGTTAGCTTTTGAGGTGATGTATCCCAAGGTTCTTTACATGATATCAGAGCCTCGCCGCCCCCCACTTTCTCGTGTGGCGTTTCTTAGCATAGGTAGGCTGGGCTTGTTGCACTGTCCACTCTTCTAGCCCAATGGGCTCTCGTGTGAGGGGGCGTGTTGAGATATATAGTCTCACATAATGTGGAGTTTATAAGGTCTTGGACACTCCTATTAGAAGGTAAAAGAGAGTAAAGAGAAAATATTGATTTCATTGATTGTGGTGAATTGATTTGTACAATGAGTGAGCTCTTATATAGAAGAGCATAACAGAAAAGAGAGATCTAGAATATCATTAAAATACTAAACTACCCTTATACCTAATATCTAATACTCCCCCTCAAGATGGAGAGTGAACAAAGAGAACTTCCATCTTGAACAAGAAAAATCAAGAAAACATAAAAACCAAATAACATGATCATCAGCTAATAAAGAGACAGTGCTGGAATGGACATCAGCTATAATGTGCTGGGATGGACATTAGCAAAGGAAGGAAAGGCTGGGATGGACATCAGTAAAGGAAAGAGAGGGCTGGGATAGACATCAGCCACAAAATACCAAACGGTGCCGGGATGGACATCGGCAAAATCAAATGTGCTGAAATAAACATCAGCAACATGAACAATGCTCCCCCTGAATAGGAAGTCAAAATAAAGCCAAAACAATGGCAAAAATAAACCAAATACAAGCCAAATCAGACTTGAAGAACACCACAAACATATGTGGGAATAAAATCAAATTGGCCAAATACAAGCCTAACATCAACAGAACGTCCAAAATAGGAATGGCAGCATAAGCAAATTCAGAAAACAAATACATAACCCAAAAATGAATTCTGAACAAAATTGCAGAAACTAAAGCGTAATGGCTTAGTGACACAAAGCAGCAAATAGTTAGTGTGCAACAAAAAACTCAACATCCCAGCCATGGAATCAAGGCCAAATAGAAGCCACTCAGTAGCAAAGAAATATATCTCCAGAAAAGGCCATTAATCGGAGAGTCCATAATAGGAGAGACATAAGAAAAACACATATAAAAAATGGAAAGAAAAAAAATAGATGAGAAAAAAAATTATAGATCTGATGAAAAATCCAACACCAACAAGGACGCGAATGGTGAACCATGCGAGCAAGAGAAATATCAGAGAAGGAGAAGGAAAAAAAATGAGATGGATGATATCTGAAACGATCTACAGAAACGGTGGGAGAAGAAAAAAAAAATGCAGATCTGAAATGTGAACGATCTGGAACAAGGTCGGCGGGATGATGATGCGGCCGGAAAATGAGACGCGGTCGAAGATGATGACCCGAAAATAAGAAGACGCAGCCGAAAATTCGACGGTGACTGGCCGAAAAAGAACAGAACGACGGAGATTCGAACAGGTTCTGACTACGAACCAGAACTGAAAGCGGACGACGGCAGTTGCACTGTGGGACTGCAACAGCGAACCTGATGGTGTGACTCGCCGGAGAGGAAGTCTTCGGAGGAGAGAGTTGAAAGCATCATCTCTGATGTTGAAATCAACCGATAGATTATAAGATGCATGAGAAAAAGAAAAGAAAATTCACAAATCAGGATCAGATCTGGAAGAAAAGAGGAGAAAAAAAGCTGATGCAAAACAGATCTGGAAGAAAAGGAGTGAAAAGATACAGATGCAGAGGATATCTGGACGAAGAGATTTTAAAAAAAAAAAAAAATGTTGGCAGCGGAACCTCCATTCAGGGAGGATAAAAATGCTCTGATACCATATTAGAAGGTAAGAGAGAGTAAAGAGAAAATATTGATTTCATTGATTGTGGTGAATTGATTTGTACAATGAGTGAGCTCTTATATAGAAGAGCATAACATAAAAGAGAGATCTAGAATATCATTAAAATACTAAACTACCCTTATACCTAATATCTAATAACTCCTACCCTTTGAACTAGCTTTTGGAGTGGTGTATCCCAAAGTTCTTTACATGTCGAATTAACATTAAAAAATTATATTATCTCACGCAATCGTAATGATAATGTACACAAGAATCTCTTCAGCATGCAATGCTTTCTAGTCCATTCTGTAGTGCATTCCTTTTTTCCTTTTTATTTGTTTCGATTTGTTCCATGTTTCATTTAAGGCTATTTTGTTATTATCTCATGCCAGAACCGTAAATCTTGGCCACACAAAGCGAATCTGGAAAGTCTTTACCAGTCCAAGCTCCATAAACTTTTACAACATACCAAAGCACTTGAGAATTTGATCACATTAATTAATTAATTCTCTACCAATGGTGTTCGCTTTTATTGGATCTTTGACTTGTCAACATTCTTTTGTCTGTAACTTGGGAAGATAATGCAGAAAACATAAAGTGAGCCATGATTAGGCTTGGACTGTACCCAATAAGATCGATCAAGATACATCAGATATAGGTATTCCCGGTGGTGGAGTCCCTCAGGTTCATCAAACCTTTGTCCTAGACTGTATTTAACTTAAAAGAAAGGTTTTCATCTATGTAGCACCGATACTTATACGGGACATGAAACACTCTGACCCGACACTCCGACACGTTAATTCTAAAAAATGTTAGATTTTGACACGTTAGGATACGTTTTGATATTGAATAATATTTTTAATTTATGTTGTGTATATTACATTTAATATTTAATAATTTAACAAAAAAATAAAGCTAAACTTATAATACTCATTGATTTTGCAAAGAAACATAAGATATCACAAATATTTATATTAAATTCAATAAAATGGTAATAGTAATCTAACTAATCTAATAGTTAGAACTAAAAATGCAACGCAACGCAACCTTTGAATTTTTTTTAAGTTTTTACAACACGTGTTGAAGTGTCGGGGAGTGTCGGAGTGTCTAAGAGTGTCGGACACAACACGTCGAGGTTTTTGAAATGTGGTGCTTCATAACTGTTCATTGTGTACAAAGAAAACTTACAAAATTAATTCTTGTAACCTGATTACGTGTCGATCAACTACTCTGTTTTATGTCCTAATTTAATGTGAATTTTGAATTCTTGACCTCCTATCACAAAATTTTCTTGCTCTACTATTCGTATTGCCCCACTTATATATGATTCGGTTTCTGGTGGTACGATGAATGCTAATGGGCTTACTATCTTTGGTTTTGATGATGAATAGTGGTAGACAACAAAATCAGTTTGTGAAGGAATAAAATCACTTACGAATATATAATCCTTGAAGTGCTATTGCTTTACGTTTAATTATTTATGCAGAGGACCAAATATAGTTAGCTCAATTCAAAACCTATCAACTTCAGCACTTTATACTAGCACATTAGGGTACGTGTTCGGTAGTAAAATCCAAAGATTAGAATCACTCTCTAGGGAGCGGTTGATTTAGTCTCTTTTTATTTTCTATTCTTATTTCTTGAATGTGTACACTATTAAACTTTAAACTAATTTTTTTTTTATAAACTTGGTTAATATTCAGAACTGATTAATAACAATGATAAAAGGATGAACACAAATGTGGAGTATCTAGGATTCTTGAATCATGGGTGTTCCAGAAACTATGCATTCTTGCATTTTTGCAGTGCTATGACACTTTAATCTCATAATTCGACTCACTAATGCTATTTCACTAGAATTTTCCAATTCCAGTTCAGTTCCTCAAAAGCTTCCTTTCTCAAGATCTTCTGAATCTCTAAGAATTATATCAAATACCTCCTTGGATTATCCCTAACCTCAAGGGTTTAATTAGCAAAAGAACACAACCCGATTTCCCAATCACAATGCTAAATTGATCCAAGATCCTGTTGGAAACTCGGTTCCCTTAACTCGGCTCAGAAGCCTTTTACGGAAGTCAGTCAACAAGATTCTGGATCTCGGATCTCGGCAATATTATCTCGGCCTGAACTTCACCAGGTCGTGCACCGCAGCGAAAAAAACAAAAAAACACAAAGGAGAGAGAGAGAACACAAACAGATTTTAACGTGGGAAAACCTTCTCCAATGAAGAAGTACCCGCGGGACCTAGTCCAGTTCAAACATCCACTATGAAAATAATGGGTACAAAGAATCAAGATTCACCAATGTGGTGGTTAACTCAACCTCTCCAACAATGGTGATAATCAAACTTCCCTAGAGTTGTTTCACTCAAACTCTCTCTAGAGGTCTCTCAAATGCAAAGCTCAAAACTTTGCTCACAAATCTCTCAATAATTTTTTCTCATTCTAACTTAGTCTCCACCCACAACTAATGAATATATAGAGGAGGTGAGATCTAGGATTTAGGGTTTTTAGGAAACCCTTCAATTGACTTGGGCTTAGCATTGAAGGAGGAAGCCCAACAAATCCATTCCCATGGTTCTCTTGGACTTAAAATTGAAGAATTGCTAATAAATGAGACTAAAGAAAGCATCACAGTATTCATAAAAATAGGGATATCATCCAATCATCTTGAATCCCAGAAAAAGAACTTAGAATTCCATATTAACAAGAAACAAAATTAGAGAGTCTGAATTACAAACAACATGCATTACCAAATATCAAGAAAAGAGATCTTAGAGTGAAAATTTCCAGACTAGTATTTAAGCAAAACAAAATTCCTAAACTAGAGCTAGGAAGAAGTAGAGAAATCAGCTTGCATGAGGGTACTTGCTCTCTCCCTTGAAGATACTCTCTCCCTTGAAGATGTGTTGTCAATGCTCTTCATTGTCAAGAACTTGATCACATTTTCATCAAGCTTACACAGTTTCAAGACTCTCAAAAGAAACCAAAAACTCTTCACAGAAAATTAAAGAAAAACTAAAAACTATTCAGTCTAGTTGTTACAACCCACAAAACATCTATTAACAAATCTTCTTTAAACATTTGCTGCCCTTTGATCTTTTTGTCCATCCAAGGATTCAAAATTGTTCTAACCTTACATCTCATTAACGTGACCTTCTTTTTTTCTTATCTGAAAACAGTGAGGTAAAATTTTGTAAGTAAAAATACAATTACCTTTTCCTTAAATGAGCCATATTGGTTCTCTTTAGGCCCAATTACCTGTATTTTCAACACTCCACAGTCAAAATAAAATAGAAATCAGTCCATTAAAATAAGAACAATTTATTGCTAATAGTACGCGGCAAAAGAAGCTAATTTTCTGCATCTTCTTCTTAATTATTATTTGCTATACTACCTCAGAAAGAAAATAATAAAAGAAGCATTCATTTAACTTAGGGTTCATCGGATGTCATCTTGGAGGATAATAAATTTTTCCAGCAATCCCCTTGTAACTTTGTACTCCGAGGTATATAATTATAATATTAAAGTTGATTTTTTTCTTTCTCACCACGTCAATCGACAAGTTCTGAAAAGTGACTGGAAAGAGAGCAAAAAAAGAATTTTAATGTTATAACTATATACTTTCTGAAATATATTGTTATAATAATGTTGTAGGACAAAATATCATTCCTGCAACATTATTCTTATATTTTCCTCTAACTTATTAATAAGAATTTATATACAATCCACCCAAGTTAGTTATTATATAAGAATTGAGGCTCAACATAAATTATGTTAGAGAAATATAAAACCATTAATATAATCCTATTCAATAGCTTAAATTTTTGGGTTGAAATAATTCTTTACATAATACTAAGTCAACATGATTAAGTGGTCATAAGTTCGATCTTCACAGTTCTCATTCTCTTAATAAAAAATAATTAAATATTATGAAATTTTTTAGCACATGTAAGTTGAACCTGATGCATCATTCACTTTTCAAGTCTAATAAATTCTTGTGTGACGAGAAGTGTTAAAAAAATATGAAACCATTAATGTAAGTTTTTAGATTGAAATGATTCTTTACAAATTATTTTTAAAAAGTCTAATGGTAAATAGTGTTTTTATAACTTAATGCGGCAATAGCTAAATATTCTAGGTTCAAAAGCATTTTATGATATTCTTGAAAAAAAAAAATAAAGCATCATTTATTAAGACCTTATACAAATAATGTGGTTAGTGACGAAAACCCCACTTATATGAGTGTTTACTCTGCCTATTTAAAACCCCACTTATCTGAATATCTGATAAAATTTAACAGGCTCATAGTTTAGAAAGACGAGGCAAGCAGAAGATGGAAACAACACTAGTGTTCTTTCTTTACTATTTGTCCATAGCAATGTGTTGCTGCTGTGGCAACCTAGTGAGCGCTATTGAATCACCAAAGTACACAGTGATATTGTCTGAATCAGATTTTCAGATCAGACTCTACAATGAATCCTCATGGATGTCAGCTCCTGTTTCAGGAACTTCCTTCGAAAAGTCCACCAAAAGTGGATTTCACAGGTTTTTTTAATTTCTCATTTCGAATGATGTATGAGAACACAAGACAAAATGTTATATTATACCATACCGGATTCTTCTCAAACATCATCACATAATACTAACCCTGCATCTTATAATTTTATTTTGGAATTTTTTGTAAATATATGAGATATTATAAAAGATGGCAGTATGAAGTTATGGTAAAACTGCTACTTTGTTATTAAAAAGTGGGATAAAGTTATATTTATAAATTTTTTATTTACAAACTACACTATGTCTTACCAATAAGACACTCTTGGTAAAGTCTTACTCGTAAGACATAGTGTAATTTGTAAAAAAAAAATTTTTTTGTCAATATAACCTTTCACTTAATTGAAGACAGGAAATAGTTTTTATGCAAATTTACAATAGTAGAACTGGTTACAAAGATTGTTTTCACCTTATGGGTTTAATAGGGAGTGATTTATACGTGAGATATATAAATTTTTTGATAAATTCTAGTCTAAATAATTTTCTTTTTCCTCTTCTACAGATTATTATCTTCATATAGTTTAATTTTCTAAGTAGCATATAATTCTTTTGCTTATATCTTATTCTTAATCATGCACCAGGTTGTATCAATATATGCATGGAGCCAATTTGAATTCTTCAAAACTTGCATTTACTTCTCCGGTCATAACGAGCATCCCCTCATCACCCTCTGGGGATGGCTACAGTGTAAGATTGTATGTATCTGCTTACTTTCAGGGGAAACCTCCGCAGCCCAATCCTGAACTGAAGTTGCAGGTAGAGAAATGGAACACTCAATGCATAGCAGTTTGGAAATTCAGTGGGTTTGCTAAGGATGGTAACATTAACAAAGAAATTGAAGCTTTTTTAAGCACCCTAAACAAGCACTTAAATGGAAGTTCAGCAAGGATACAAGATACGAGTTCCTATACTATTGCTCAGTACAATGCTTCCTCTCGTGAAACTGAGCGCTTAAATGAAGTGTGGATAAAAGTGTCGGGGCTTAGGACTGATTGCTGAAGATTTGTTGTCTACCTTCTCATAATAGTTTCGTGTCATCTCATGTCATATATAAGGTCATATGTTAGAGGATTTCAGCCGTTTAGATACAAATCAACCGTAAAGAGAGAATAATCTAAGGAAAAAGGATTGAAAAGAATTCTATTGTGGAAAAAAGTGCAGCAAACATATTTACACTAGGACACGGAGTCGAATCCTGGAATAAAAAAAGAATTTCCAGAATACGGATCCGGATCCTAGTAGAAATAAGTTTTACTGCAAATTTTCTAATTTGCAGCAGCAGCAGAGCTATTAAAGCTTTGAAAAGAATTAGCGTAATTTGTATTTGGACGACTAAAATCTTCTTGCATGACTTCATATCATCTGAGAAGATCAATTAGAGAGTATCATGCCTCAGTGTCATTGTGTTTCAAGTGTTTAGTTTCAGTGTGTAATTGTGAGTCCAAGGTAAATAATGCACATACTCGAAATATGCCTCTTTTTAAAATTTCGAGAGTGCATGCTGTGGGGTAATCCTGATCTAAAGCTGCAACTTGTAAGTTCTTTGTGTAAGAAACTTGACAAACTATCATTTCTTATTTTGCGTTACTTGTCAAAACGAAAACTAAATTAGCCATTAATATATGGCTTTTTCTTAGTCCACCGTTGAAAAGATAGTGCTTTAGTCACTTAAAATATTTGTTAAAGATGAAAAAAAATTACTTTTATATATGTTTCGATTGGAACTGTTGTAATTTTTATTAAAAGTATGTTATTTGATTGTTACTTGCAAAGTTAGTAGTTTTTATATATTAAAATTATGAATTTGATCTTTTCTGGAAAAGGCATAAGTTACATACTTTTGATAAAAAAAACTTACAAAAATTTTCCTCAATACAAAAAGACTTCGTAACTTATTTGATAAAATTAATAAAGAACCCATCACTACTGAATTGTTTCAATAATCTACCTTCTTAACCCCTTATATATATGCGCATTTAATGAGAGAGCAAAGTTTATAAGTACGATTGGACTGAACTACAGGATGACAAGTTGCCCTGCATCTACCCAATGTAATGAACTAAACATCAGTTCTATTTTAAAAAATGGATACTATTTATCCGCATGTGAAAATTTCATCTTACTCACCAGTGAGTTTTGCTAGAGTTATCACCCATTTCCATCTACTTTCCATGTCGTCAGGTGAGTAGCAATTAATACTGAAAAGAGTGAAACCTTTCAAAAAGTACAAGTGATTAAAAAGAATTTCACTCAGATTAGATAATTTGAAGTGCTAAGTTAGCCTATTTTTCAGTTGTCAAAAGGTATTTGTAAGAATGTTCTTCAACGTTCAATTATGAACTGCATATCACTATGCAGTCAACCTTTTACGTTTCGCCATACTGTATCAAGTACAAGCTCTTAAAGGAATAATTATCATACAGTTATATGATTGCTGAGCTCTAGAACTCGCCTTGATCAGCATTGGCTGAAAATGTAAACTAAAGGTAAAAACAGCAGTAGCAGATTGGATGCCTCGCAGTTGTAAAGAAAAATGCACTACGTTTACTGTATTTATATCACCTTCCTTTCTTGTTTTTTAGTTAGCAGAGCTCTTGGTTCACCGTTGTATTCTCATACGTCCCCACATTTCCCGCAAGAGAAATAGCAAGGAGTGTGTTAACAAAGAATATTCTAGAGCAGGCTAAACAGAAAGCAGCAAGGGACTTGAGCATTGGCAGAAATCTGACAGTATAAGTAGGAGTATGAACGAAAAAATCTAGATATCTGACATCTGAATTGAGTCATGAGATTTGAGAGAGATTAGAGAGCCTCTAATTTCTCTACACTAATTTTTTTTTGATATAATTTTGCTTGTAATTTTCTGTCATTATTGTTCAATCTGATTTTCCTTGTATTAATTGTTTCGACTTGCTGTACTGTTGATTTGCTTCAATTTCTTGAACTGCTGAGACTAATGCCAATAATACAAGGCTTTGTTTTCATTCAACTACCCAATTGAGTTCTGTTCTCTGTTGTTATCTGCTAGGATCTTATCTTATTTCCTTTTCAATCGAACTACTCATTGGCTACTGTCTTTGTCACCTATTGCTGTTTCTTTCTTCGTTTCCAGTTATATCCCGGAAGGAAACATCGAATACTAAATAACTATAGTAAACCATCTTAATTCTAAAGGACTCATGATTTAGTAGCTTAAATATGTTCATAGTTTCTACTCTTTTTCCGGTTGCTGCTGTTGTCATAAAATTTCACCACTACTATTAAAGGAGAGCAAACTTGGATCACAACGTTGATCAAGAGAGCTAACATCAAATTCAATGAAACCATTGAATAAAGCAGGAGACTAATGATTTTAACTTATATACATTTTTTTGTTTGTTTAAGAACCCCAATATCCAGAAACCACTTTGAACCCGGACTAATTCAACCAAACTGAGTAAACACACTTAGGAAGACAAAGCTCCTTTAATGCCCATTTTTTTCATTCACAGACTTGAATTAAGACTTTGGTTAAGGAGAACAGAACTCCATGTCACTCACACCACCCTGCATTGATTAACTTAAGCACGATTTAAAAAGGTTCTCTGAATAAAAAAATTGAAATAACAAATTCAATCACATATTATGAAACCTAACCATGATCCATCGATCTCAAGTAAAAATTCAATCTTGATTAGGAAGAGGAAATTTCAGATATAATATATACGAGGGGAAAAAAAGGACCATATAAACTTTTCTTAATTTATTATTACATTACACTTATAAATTATTCTTTATTTATTTATTTTTGGTAAATAATTATTCTTTATTTTAATAACACTTACATTAAATCTATAAGCCAAATCTGTAATCCGCATGTTTACTCTCAAACTCGCAGAAGCTACCTCACCTTTGAAGCGCCATTTGCACGGGGATGAACATAGTTGAGGTCGGTGACTTAGGTGATATGGGTGTAGAGGCCTACATTTGTGGTCTTGTCTGGACAACATAGACTTTTCCATCCCTGATGACACCTTCAATGTCCTGAGGAGAGCCATACAACTCTTCAATTGCACTTCCTGCACGGGCAATGCTTGACAAGATTGACTTGCGAAAACTACCATCAATGATCAGTTGGTCTGATGAGTAATCAAGGACCACTTTTTCCTCTTCATCCATTGGCACACTGCTCAGAAAGGAAAATCAGTTAACCAATGTCAGAGAGCCTTCAATAGAATTGCAAAACAATTAATTGAAAGAGTTCACAGGACAAAATAATCCTCAATGCACATATCACGGACAGACTGAAACTTTACACAACAACTGACAACAATTAGCAACATAAATAGGCTTTTATAACTTGAGAGGTTATAAGCTTTCATGAGTAGAATGCATTTATAATTGCAAGTTTAAAACAAAATATTGAAAAGAAGTTTTTGTATATTGATATTGAATAAATTACATGAGTGAGTATTTATACAAGAAAGAATCGCTAAGAATGACTAAGCGATGACTAATCAATCCTATCACAATCCTAATCACAATCAATTCTAATCAATCACAATTAATCCTAATCAATCATAATCAATCCTAATCAATCCTAATTAATAGGAAATAAAAACGGAAACATGTTTGAATTCTAATTTTCTACACTCCCCCTCAAGTTGGGAGGTAAATATTGATCATTCCCAACTTGCCAATCAAGTCTTCGAATGCTGGACGGTGTAGGCCCTTGGTAAGGACATCTGTCGTTTGCTCTTTGGTTGGAACATATATCAAATGCACACTTCCATCATCTAATTTTTCTTTGATGAAGTGACGATCAACTTCCACGTGCTTTGTTCGATCATGATGCACAGGATTTTGAGCAATGCTAACAGCTGCCTTGTTGTCACAATATAGTTTTATTGGTAGGGAATATGAAATCTTCAACTCTTGAAGAAGTCTTCTCAACCAGATTCCTTCACAAACTCCATGAGCTAAAGCTTGAAATTCTGCTTCAGCACTACTTCTTGCAACCACTGTTTGCTTTTTGCTTCTCCAAGTAACAAGATTTCCCCACACATAGGTGCAATAGCCTGAGGTAGATCTTCTGTCTACTGATGAGCCTGCCCAATCTGCATCAGTGTAGATTTCAATTGTCCTTTTATACCCCTTTTTAAAGAATAATCCTCTTCCTGGAGTATTCTTGAGGTATCTAAGCACCCTATAGACTGCACTAAGATGCTTCTCCTTGGGTGAGTGCATGAATTGACTAATCATACTCACCGCAAAGGCAATGTCAGGACGCGTATGAGATAAGTAGATTAGTTTACCAACCAATCGCTGATATTGTTCTTTATCCACCTCATTCCCATCTTCAATACCTAACTTGGTATTAGGTTCCACAGGTGTCTCAGCAGGTTTACACCCTAACATTCCTGTTTCCAACAAAAGATCTAGAACATATTTCTTTTGTGTTAGAGTGATGCCTGTTTTGCTCCTAGCAACTTCCATACCAAGGAAATATTTGAGAGTGCCAAGGTCTTTGAGTTCAAATTGAGCTGCTAGAAATTTCTTCAAGGTGTTCAATTCCTCAATATCATCACCTGTAAGAATTATATCATCTACATATACAATAAGAATAGCAATTTTACCATCCTTAGAGTGTTTGTGGAAGAGAGTATGATCAGTCTGTGCTTGAATGAAGCCTCTTCTTTTGACTGCTTGTGTGAATTTGTCGAACCATTCTCTGGGAGACTGTTTTAATCCATATAGAGACTTTTTTAGTTTACACACTGATCCATTTCCCTTTTCAAAACCAGGTGGAGGATCCATATAGACTTCTTCATGTAAGTCACCATTTAGGAATGCATTCTTCACATCTAACTGTTGCAGAGGCCAATCTAGATTGGCAGCAAGAGATAAGAGAACTCGGATGGTATTGACTTTAGCAACCGGAGCAAAAGTCTCATGATAATCTATCCCATGAGTCTGAGTGAAACCCTTTGCAACCAATCTTGCCTTGTATCTGTTGATGCTATTATCTGCATTGAATTTTATTGTAAACACCCATTTGCATCCTACTGCCTTTTTTCCTTTGGGTAGGGTCACTATCTCCCAAGTTCCATTTCTTTCTAAAGCATTCATTTCTTCAAAGACAGCATCCCTCCATTTTTTATCATTGAGAGCCCCATGTATATTTCTCGGTATCTTTGTACTATCCAACATAGTATTGAAAGCACGAAACCCTGGGGACAACTTTCCATATGAAATATGATTAGAAATAGGATGAGTAGTACAAGATCGAGTACCTTTTCTGAGAGCAATGGGCAAGTGTAGATCATTTTCACCATGACACTCAAGTATTGGGGTGCTGGAACTAGAACATGGTTCAGAATCCTGGCAGTGTAGAGGCTCTGGGTTATTCACACTTTGAGGAGGCTTTCGCCTGCTATAAACTTGTCCCCATTTTGAGGAGGCTCCTGATGGTGAGGATTCTGTAGCTCCCCCTGTTTCCAAAAGTAGAGGTAATATTGTGGCATTAATAGGTTCCCATGACTGATCTTCATCTACTCCTATAGACTCCCCCTGAAGAGAAGTCGAGGGGAAGAAAGGGTCATTCTCAGAAAAAGTGACATCCATAGAGACAAAGACCTTACGAAGAGAGGGTGAATAACACTTATAGCCACGTTGAGTAGGAGAATAACCAATAAAGACACACTGGAGAGACTTAGGATCAAGCTTAGACCGTTGATGGGAGGGAATATGGACAAATACAACACAACCAAATAACTTGAGAGGTAAGGAGGAGACACCTCGGAAGGAAGGGAAGATACGAACAAGACTAGAAAGAGGAGACTGAAATTTCAGAATGCGAGATGGCATTCGATTTATCAGATACGAGGCAGTGAGAACTGCCTCTCCCCAAAGATATTTAGGAACACTCGTGGTAAACATAAGAGCCCGAGCAACTTCAAGGAGATGTCGGTTTTTTCTTTCCGCAACTCCGTTTTGTTGGGGGGTGTCAGGACACGAGCTTTGGTGAAGGATGCCATGTTGGGAAAGATATTCTCCAAGAATAGAGTTAAAATACTCTTTGCCATTATCTGTACGAAGAATTTGTATAGCAACTTGGAATTGGGTTTGAACCATGGCATGAAATTTTTTAAACACGGATGCAGCATCGGACTTATCCTTTAGAAGATACACCCAACAAACTCGAGAATGGTCATCAATGAAGGTAATGAACCATCGAGTACCTGAAATATTTTTAACACGGGCTGGACCCCATATGTCGCTATGAATTAAGGAAAATGGGGAAGAGTCATGGTGAACTTTAGAAGGATAATGAGCACGAGTATGCTTGGCAAGTTGACAAATATCACAAGAAAACAAACTTGGACTTTTATTAATAAATAAGTTTGGCAACAACTTCTGAAGATAAATAAAATTTGGATGGCCTAGCCTACGATGCCACAGCATAACATCATTACATGAATCAAAAGGAAACATAGAGTTTTTTTCTACGAAAACAGCTTCATGAGTCACATCCTCCTCAAAGTAGTAAAGTCCACCATCCTCTCTAGCACTGCCAATCATCCTCTCCGAGTCCTGTTCCTGAAAAACACAACCATGTGGAAAGAATTTAGCAAAGCAATGCAACTCAGAGGTGAGCTTGCTAATGGAAATGAGATTACAAGTCAGAGAAGGAACATAAAGAACTGATGTCAAAGTAATCAACTCAGAAAGTTTAATGGTTCCGTGTCCCGCAATCTGGGAAAAACTGCCATCGGCGATCTTGACCCGAGAAGGTTCAGAATATGGAGTGTATGAACAAAACAAGCCAAGATTACCTGTCATATGATCAGAGGCTCCAGAATCAAGGATCCAATGATTTTGACTATCAACATGGAAAGTTGTACCTTGCTGGACCACATGACTAGTGGCCTTAAGGTTGCTCGTGGTAATAAAAAGAGTGTTTTAAGGAAGCCATGAATAAAAAGAGAAGGGTTGACCGTTGATGAAAAATCAAGTTTTGTAAACTTTTGATCTGACCTCTGGAACAGGAAGGGGAGAAGCCGGCGAGAAGGTCTGTGCAAGTCGCGACGGAAAAAAAACGTCTGGAAGGCGGCGCGTGGTGGCGCGTGCAGCGGCTGACGGCGATGGGTCCAGCGGCGGTCGACTCGTCGGATCCTTCTGAGTCGAATGGTCACCTCACTTTTTTGATCGGAGGTCAGTAAACTAGGTTTCTGTGTTGGACAGATTCAAGGCGGTGTTTAGGAGGTGTTTGACGGTGATGGAAGTGTTTGGATGGTTATTTCAGATTTGAATTAGGGTAGGAACGAACCCGCTCTGATACCATATTGAAAAGAAGTTTTTGTATATTGATATTGAATAAATTACATGAGTGAGTATTTATACAAGAAAGAATCGCTAAGAATGACTAAGCGATGACTAATCAATCCTATCACAATCCTAATCACAATCAATTCTAATCAATCACAATTAATCCTAATCAATCATAATCAATCCTAATCAATCCTAATTAATAGGAAATAAAAACGGAAACATGTTTGAATTCTAATTTTCTACACAAAATGAATAGAAATGCCAATGCCAAAGAGGATTTGTTCAATTGTTAGGATCAAACTGCATTGGCTAAAAAGTATTGGGTTTGATTCATTGGTAGGTCATTGTTGATGTTAAGTAACACTATTAAACTTAATTAAGCTTGTGATATACCTAATATTGGAATGGGGTAAGCCTCCCCTCCCTAAATATTGTCATAAAAAAAGAACAGAAATGCCAATTTTCCAATAAGCCAATGCCAAAAGAAGAATTTTAAGGCCCCATTTATTTTAGAAGAATTACTAACAACGAAATCCTAATAAATCCCTTAAGATTTTTCTATGATAATCATTAATATATCTAGAAAATATCTTATAATATCATTATTGTATCTTAGATATTAGAGATGGTTTTTATATTTCATAATTTGTTTCCTTATAGGATTATGGGGCTATCTTAGGAGAAGAACCCCAATTAGGAAAGTCTAAGTTAAAGCAGCCAGAATCAGTTAAAGTAGATAGAATATTGATAGCAGTTGGACCTTTAACTGAATAGTCAGGGGCAGTGTAATATCCCGGTGGCTGACGAGGGCGGGGAGTGATCGCCGGTGAAAAGAGGCACAAACAAGGAGCAGTTCCTGGCAGGCTTCCAGCCAAGGGATACATAAATGAATCGAGTCAACACTCAAACGAGAGGGATTCCAGAGACTATCTAGATAGGGGGACTGTACAGTTGGAGATAGCTTATAAGAATTAATTAGTACTACCTATACTAACAAGATGCATCTACTTTTTGGTAGCCCCGAATATAAGAACTCCATAGTTAAGCGTGCTTAACTTCGAGCAATTCTAGGATAGGTGATCTCATGGAAAGTTTTTCCAGGAAGTGTGTGCGTGAGAACAAAGCACGCTGAAAAGTTTCGTATTAGTTTGTGGGGACAATCATAGATCCTTGAAGTGGCCGGACATTACAGGCAGGTTGCAAGGAGACAGAGAGGATACATTAGTGTTAGTTTTAGGAAACAGTTAGTTTTAGAGGGAGAGAATAACACATTGTACATCATTCTTTCTCTTCTTGAATTTGGATTCTTCATTGATCCGGATTAGAGAAGATACTCCTAATAAAATTCTGTTTTGTTTCCTCCCTTTTCTTTCTCAATTTCTTAACCAGTTATATTAACTGGTATCAGAGCTCCTTGATCCAGGGAGTTGTTCATGGGACATATGTGAAAGGAGGAAAGAATAGAATTCTTGGAGAGAAGCTTCGAATCTTGGATGAAGCAGATGGTGGAGGACTGGCAACAAGGAGAGATAGGGAGCTCTAAGAAGCTTGACTCGAGTGCTGGAAGGACTAATTTGAGCAGACCCAAAAGAGAGGAACCTGAAGAGTTTATCCAGATGAAGCAACGCTACTGGAATTGGATACGAGGAAGGATATGGGTCGGGTAATGGGCAGAGACCAAGGTCAATATTGGACTCTGAAGACAGATGGTGGAGGAAGTAGGATATTCTTCTGTTCTCTATAGAAGATGCCCATCGATGGGTCAACTGGGTGAAGCTTTACTTTGAGTATAAAGGGTTTCAGAGTAGGAAAGATTACAAGCTGCCATGGTAGCCATGTAGGACCGAGCCCTACATGGCATCAGTGGTGGCCCATGTAGGTATTAATAAATCTATGCATTATATTTTACTTATATGACAATCACTTAGTCCATTTACACTCTTTCACACTTAATTCCCACAACTCCGATGTCCTTTAAGGTGCATTCTAGAAGCAATGTAAATTCAAATCAAAGGAAAAAGAACAAGAGAAAACAACATAACATGAAATTGCAACTTTTTCTATGAAGAAGCAAATTCTAAAACTCATAATAGTCATAAATGGCACTTTAACCGGATTTTCCATGACCAACTTTCTCAAAAGCACAATAGCACTTCACCCAAGCTGAGCTCATAAAGAGGATCACAAGAAGGAATAGAAAAAAAAAGAAAATCAGATATTTATCAAAAATAAAATGTCTATATCTGTTGATTCATTATGAGTTCACTCCTTATGCTCTCCCACTTTTGTTCTCACCTATATGAAGTCAAAAAGGTGCTTCAAAAAGTGGAGGGAAAATAAGAAAGAAAATAAATTCAAAACAGGGGGGAGAGAGAGAGAATACGACAAAAACCAAAAACAGGAGATGAAGAAACCTTAATGTTAGGAAAAAATAAAGACCAAAGAGTGAGATACACTTGCTCAATGTAATATGCATGGAGATATAAGACTATACTCTTATCCTTGCACAAAACATTGTTAAGCTAAAGACAAGTTATACTACACAGATTTCATGTTCTATTTGTTTGGAGTATGAAATCTGAATCTTTGGTCTAATTTTCGCCTCAATTTCATATTGTTTACATGGGTGAAACAGTTAAATGATAGCCACTTCACTAAATAAAATAGAACAAGTGGAAACTACTTGTTCCCCAAATTTCTATTAGTTCTATGAAAGATGCTCATTCAGGAAGAGATGTCAAAAAGTATACCTGTCATAAAGGCCGGCACCAGCATAACCTTCTAGATCTTCACCGTTGGAATCAGATCTAAAAATAATTGACCGTCTTATATATAGGCCGACAGGTTTGCTAGGATAACCCAAGACCTAAAGAAGTGCAAAACCATTAGCAACATAATGGAAAATTCATAGAATAGATGCAGTATGGTCAAAGGTAATTTCATATGTGCACAATGATGTTCTTATATTTAACAGAATCATAAAAAAAATAATAACTAAGACACAAAGCATACTCAATAATATGGGGAAAAAAAATAATATAACAAAATTACCTGAGGGGAGTTCAAATCATGTTTTTTGCAGATAAAACTCATAGCACGACCAGGATAAGCTCCAACCAGTGTTTCACCAAGTCCCTTTACCACCTACGTCACAAGAGTATCAAACTCAAATGTCATTGCTTCTTTCAATTCTCTATTCATATGTTGCATAAGTTTTGTAACTTCCCAAATCAGTTACATTTGTAATCATTGTAATTTATTTTGTTACTAGGATAGGTCATTAGTTACTGTAGATTGAGCCTTATTCTAGGAAAGTAATTTAGTTTAGCCTGTATGATGTAATGTACTGTACAGTTTCTTATGCATTCAGAAATAATATTCAGCTTTCACATTCAAGTATATGCTTCTTCAAATGTGTGGAAGCATAGGCAAAAACATGACATCATTAATTATACCTCAGCATATATTTCCGATGAGTCTCCTGAGGACGGATTCGTTGTGTGGATGACAAAAGCATAGTCAGCGTTTATCACTTCCTGAACAAGGACAGCCATGGAAAGATAATCGTGGTCGAGTTTCACTTTTCTTGTGCTAAAGTATGCTCTTTCATTCCACTTTGAGCCCCACACCTTTTTGTTAATCAAACAAATCAATGACATCGATACATGAGCACTAAAATAAGATTGTACAAGAGTACGGCAACCATTTTTTTAACTAAAATTTGAAGATAAAAATAAACTACACATGAAAAATGCTATTTTGCAAGACATATTTGTTTAACGGCACATTGCTAACATGTCTATTGCAACAAGTGAGGAAAATTCAAAAAAATTAACAAGGAAGAAGGAAAATCAGTGGAGAGTAGATTGCGCATAAAATTGCATGCCAAAAGAAATTCATTCTTAGAAACTTAATTTAAATTAAACTTCTAGGAATTAACCCATTCCACGTGTTAAAGTAAGAATGAAATGGGTCAACCCACTAGGGGAGTGCAAAAGAAGGGAGACAATTGATGGGCCTAAAAGTGAGTTAGTTATTCTAGAATATTTGCAAATAGGATAAAAGGTAACTAGTGTTGGGAGGGTGGGAAAGATGTATTCAATATTGGTTAGTGGGGAAAATTGGGGATCTCTGGGAGTTGAGGTTCTGGGATTTATTTTCAACATTTTATCTTTGTATTAGTATATGTAAAAAAAGGGCTATGCCTCCATTGTTAATGAATTCAGTATTGTATTTTTCTGGGTTCCATCAATTTGGTAACAGAGCACTTCCGATCTAGGGGTGTTTTTGATTCAGATCTGGAAGAAAAAAAAAATGATTCCACAATTTTATGGAGACGAAAATGGAATTAAAGCTTGAGGATGGTTGCTCGAGCTTGAACAACATTTTCAAGCACATCAAATTCAAGAAGTTGATATGCTGAATGAAGCTGTGAAGGGGCTGAGAGGTCGTGCGCTCAACTGGTACAAATTTTGGAGTGGACTCAGTCTCCATGTAAGCTGGTGGAGCTTTGATAGAGCATTTATAGGGAGATATATACCTGAGATCTATTTGGTAGAGAAGGAAGTGATATCGAACAACCTAGGAAAAAGAGAGGAAAAAAGAAAAAAGAAAAAGAGATCGAAGTACAGACAGAAGAAGCAGATCGAAGCACAGAAGAAGATGATATCGTAGAAGGAAAAAAATATAATAAAAGTGCAGAGAAAGAAGATGCAGCAGCGAAAGAAAAAGAAGAAGAAGACGAGGTACAAGAGCAACGACAACAAAAACCAAAAGAAGATGAAGAAGAACAAGATCCTGTAGTAGAAAAGCAAATCAATGAAGAAAAAGACAAGGAAACAGTGCCATACGAAGAAGTAGTAGAGGTTGAAGATGAAGAACACCAAGAAGAGGTTAAGGAAGAGCATAAGCAAGAGGATCGTGGACCACAAAAATTGAATGTCTGCAAGGAGAAAGGGTTGAGGAGGGCTGAAGCACCTGATTTTTTCGGTGTAGATCTGGATGGCAGGATTTCCAGGATGGGGCGATACTGTAGTCTCAATCGAATCCCAATTCATGCGTTAGGGGAAGCATCCTCTGTGTGTCCCGAAAACAAAGTTCTCAATTGGGCCTCCACTAACTTTAAATTACGGCCCAATATTACTGGTAATGGTGGTGGAAATATGATGGGCTCTACAAGTGAAGGACGCACTGGCCCCAATACCATAGGTCCAAGGGAGGCAAATAGGATCGAGGGGCAAGGTTCGATATCAGCTCTAGTGACCGACGGCGGCAGTGAGGACAGACATGGTGGGATATACCGACAGCTGACGGCAGAGGAAATGGCTGACCGCCGACGATGCACCCGATGCACCCTCTGTTTTGTAAAAGCGAAGGCTGCTGCGAAAATGGAGGCCCAAGAGCCGGCGACGCCACCGCCACCGGAGAAGGTGGCCTTTCCCCCACCATTACCTGACCCACCGAACTTGAAAGGTACATTGGGTGCTGTCAGAAATGTCGCTTTGGCAGACACATTGATACAAATTGCTTTTCGAGCACTTCCTTTCAGAAAATGGAGAGAAAGGGAAGTTATGGCTGCTGCTGGTCTAGATGGATATGGTTGCTCCAGGTTAGAGAACTTGGGCCCGTTTGCTGATTTAATAGGTCAGGCCTAGTTAGGTGTTAATGTTGAACTGTGTTGGTTTACTCACAATATTGAGAAAATGTGTTTATTGTATATGTGGTCTATTTTCCCTTTGGTGTTGCACCTACTGATGTTCCCATCTACAAAAGGTGCCATTGGGCATTCACCCTATTTCTTGTTCATCATTTTTTTTGAGGTAGATGGAATAGCAGATCAAACTCCAAATTTGCCACGTCTGTTGCCTTCAAAGGAAGCTTTTACTGTCGCAATTTCTTTTTTAGCATACAAAATAAAGATGACTTGGCTGTTTATGATGGCAAAGGAATAATTAGTGCTGCTCAAGTTTGGTGGAAATTTCGAGTGTTTGGCCATGATAGAATTTGGGTATTTGATGGTGACTTGCCAAGATGGTGTACATCTGGTTATGATGTTGAATCTAGTGCTTCGGGTGATGCTATTCTGAAAGTCAAGGCAGGGAGTGAGGCAAAAGAGAAAGTATCTCAAGGACAAGCAGTTGGCCCAATCATATTTCAGACTAAATTTCAGCCACATCTTGTTCCGACCATGCATGCAAGTGAAACTAATTTGAGGGGAATGAATGGGGAATATACTGCAGGTGAGGTTCATGAAATGAAAACGTTGCAATTGCTAATTGGGTCCATATGCTTCAAACAGTGGGATCCTGATGGATGTTTTCTCACATCACATACTCTTTTCCTCACCTTGAGGACAAGGTGAATTTTGGAGGGGGAGTATTGATGGGCCTAAAAGTGAGTGGGCCAGTTAGTTAGTTATTCTAGAATATTCTGCAAATAGGATAAAAGGTAGCTAGTGTGAGGAGGGTGGGTAGGATGTATTCAATATTGGTTAGTGGGGAAAATTGGGGATCTCTGGGAGTTGAGGTTCTGGGATTTATTTTCAGCATTTTATCTTTGTATTAGTGTACGTAAAAAAAAGGTTATGCCTCCATTGTTAATGAATTCAGTATTGTATTTTGCTGGGTTCCATCCAACTAACAATGAGCTAAAGTAAGAAACCCAAACCACAATACGTGGACTCAATTCCACATCTTAACCCAAAAAATTAAGACATTTGATTTATGAGTCCTCCATTTATATTGTCCTTACTTAGTCCATTCCTAACCAATGTGAGACTTAATTACTCAATAATCACACTTGAATTTCCAACAATCTCCCTCTCAAGTGTGAGACTCAATATTAGTATTCTCCCCTTCGACGAGTATTAATGAGGTAACCAAACTAAGAATGCACATGTCTTGGTTCCACAACATGGGTTTGGCCTCCATACACAAACCGCCATCTCTAAATACTCAACTCAACCAAACTAGTCTCGAATACCATTTGTTATGATAGATAGGGGGAGCGCATAACAAGGGAGACCTCTAGTGGGAAACCCAAATCACAACAAGTGGACATGACACCACATCTCAACCCAAAACCTTCAGGCATTAAAGTCTTTTCACTTATATGCACCCTACTTAGTCCATTCCTAACCAATGTGGGACTTTATTACTCATCTCTCACACTTGTATTTCTAACACCATGTATCATATTAAGGGTTGCTACATTCTTGATTGTTATGGAACAACCAATAAATTCATAATTGCAAAAAAAGGTATCCATGAAAAAAATATATAAAAGGGTGATTCAGGGCAATAATATCAGGGAATATGTGACCTCTGGAACACACATTATTCGTACAAAGAGTATTTAACATGAAGAAAATGGAAAAAAAAATAGCATGTAAAGATTGGCCTCTAATAGCACCTCATAAAAATTTTCCAAATTTATGTTGACCCTGTTAAAAATGTATAGGCAGTGGAGCATGATCCAAATATACAAGAAAAGAAAACTCTTTCTTTTTGGAGCAAGATATAAGCTTTAATGAAATAGGCATCAAATCTAGCTTATCAATATACTTTAAATAGAGAGGTCTTACCTTTTTTATAGCCTTCCATGCTTGTTCCCAGCGTTGTTCACCTTCATCACCCGGCCAAGGCATTCCAGAACTCTTCATCTTAGTTTTCAACTCCTCTACCTGAAAATAATTAATTCATTGACTTCATCTGTAAGACTCTACATCACTTTGCATGGAGTTTTTTAAAAACTTTATCAAAATAGCAGAAAAACATTGGACTAGATATTAACTTTTGGTCCATTAGAAGGAAAAAAATACGCAAAAGTACCTAGTCATGCAAGAAACAAAACTAAAGGGCAGCTTCTTCTCTAAAAAATTAAAAAATAAAGAAGACATATTTGAAAGGGAAGGAAAGGGGTTTTTGGGGTGTCAAAACTAGCAATAGAAATGTAGAAAACATATTTAAAATGTGACACATATTAATTAGAATGATTGTTGGAATCCCAATTAAAGTTGAGTGATTAGAGAGTGATGTCAAAATCAAGATGTTGAGATATATAATCCCACATTAGTTGTATGTGCAACTAATGTGGAGTTTATAAGGCCTTAGGCATTCCCACCCTTTGAGCTAGCTTTTGGGGTGGTGTATCCCAAGGTTCTTTACATGGTATCAGAGCCTCGCCGTCCCCCACTTCCTCTTGCGGAGTTTCTTAGCACAGGTAGGCTAGGCCTGTTGCATTGTCCACGCTTCAAGCCCAAAGGGCTCTCGTGTGAAGGGGCGTGTTGAGATATATAGTCCCACATTGGTTGTATGTGCAACTAATGTGGAGTTTATAAGGCCTTGGGCACTCCCACCCTTTGAGCTAGCTTTTGGGGTGGTGTATCCCAAGGTTCTTTACACAAAAACATGTTTAAAATGTGAGACACGTTTTAATTAGAATGATTGTGATAGGATACACCAACCTTCACCATGCTAAGTGTGCATAATAAACGAAGGGATTCTATTTTGGGTGGATTCAATATTAATTATGTGTATCAATCATGGTGATTATGTATTTGTGGGGTTAATTTATGGGTGATTAATTATGTAGTTATGGGTAATTGATTTTGCAGTTATGGGTTGATTTATGAGTGATTGACAATGTAATTACCGGAGATTGATTCCATAATTAAGGGTGATTGATCCTATATTTTTATGGGAAATATGTGATAAATAGGGGAGAAATGAGAGGTGATGGGAGACTATTGAGTGGTTAGAAATTGGAAATTGGAAGAGACCAAGTGGCTCTCGAAAGCCCCGGAACATTGTTTTTTTATCAATAATTAAATATTATATTTTGGTTCTATTTTTATAATTTCCTTTCCTGTTGAATCATATCAAATTGATGGAAAGTAGAGTGATTAGAGAGGGATTCTTTATACCCTATTTAAGCTGTTTCCTTTTGGTAGTTTTTTCAGGCTGATTAGCAACATTGTTTTTCGGAGATTTCTTTCCTTTATTATTCTTAATAGTGTAGAATAAATAGAGACCAAGAGCTTGTTTAGTTTAATATACAAGAAATACAGAAAAAATTCTGATTATGGGAAAACCTTGAATATCTAAATTATATTCAACAACCGATCTTTATCCCATTAGTTGGGATTGGCTACATAAATCAAATGATGTCACTGAGCTCTATTAAAAACCAAAGTTTCAATAAATCCATTTAGAGTAATGCCTTTTTTAATTTCATATGCAATTATAAGAATCAAAAGAAAGAAATATGCTTGTCATATCATGTCAATGATAAGTCTATCACTAAAAAGAACATACCAACTGGGATGGTGCATTCAACTGTAAAACTGTTTCACGAATCTCCTTGAGAGCACTGAAGTCTCCCTCGGTTAATTTCTTTTTCAAAATATTGACCTTGTCAGCCACTGCCTGTTGGTTAATATTTAGTCCAAGATTTCATTAAACCACAGAAAAGACTTGCATAAACTAAACAAAAAAATAGGTAACGTAATAGATGTCACACATAGATTTACACAATCTTTAAGATTGAATCCTAATGACTATGTTATGCATAGCAATCTAGGAAGGGAGAAGCCTACTGTCAGGAATGTATATTCCCCTAGGAATATGCTCAAAATAGTATTCTTAGATGGCAGGTTAGTTAGTAGGTAGTTAGTTTGTTGGGAGTCTAGCGGGAAACAGGTCTAAGTGTATATAAGGAGTCTATCTCCATTAGGGAGGCATCTTGGGTGTATTGTAGATTGACTGAGAAATCCCCGAGTGAAGGGGAGTGCCCCTTGAGAAGAGCTTACTCTTGTAATTTGTCCTTGTATTCTTTCTTGTTAATCAAATAACCATTGTTCTTTCTTTCATTTCCTACTTGTTCATTTTGGCATCTTGCCTAGTAAATTCTTCAATCCCGAACCCAGAACCGTAATAGACTACTTAGCTTTAATATTAGAGTTCGCCTCTGCCGTAACCTCATCTTATACTCCCTGACTATTACGACACTTGAAATACATTAAGAAAAAGTTCACTTATCACGAAAGTTGTTATGAGAATTGGATTTAGCACCTTAAAGTTCAAATTCAAACTTATACTCCAATGAAAAGTTACTAATCTCTTTGTATTCAAATTAACACCTTCCCTAAATCAAATACAATCGGTTAGCAATTTAATAGCAAGAATCAGAAGACAATTTGTGCGAGCATCATTAAATCACTACTCCCATCAAACAAAAACAAGAAATCTAACTAATTGACATACATGGGAAATCCAAACAAAAGATAACTGCAGAATATGAGCTTCACAAATAATTATTCAACATGATAACATATAGAAATTAAGAGGTGCGTAGAACCTGATTTGATTTATAAGAAAGAACATGTTCAAAAACTCCAAATGGTATGGCAACCGAGGTAGGAATCCCAACCCAAGAAGGCACTTTTCCTTTTAAATAAGAGATATTACGAGATTTAGCTCCAACCTGGGAAAACACAACCTTACACAAGTTATGCTGAAGAACACTGTGTCACGAAAGTGTACTTAACACATTTCTGGTGTTCGGCCAAACACTGGCTAGAAAGACAGACACAAGTAAAATCAACTATAGCAGCTTAAAATCAATGCGGCATTTTGAAAATCTGACCATTTCACCAGTGAATTCTTCAGATGAGACAGCATATCTACCACTAAACTGCTTTCTGACCAAAGATAAGGGTGACATAGAACCAACATCTTCTAGGTGACTTGATTTGTTATCAATAAGCTCACCCTCCTTGACCTCACTGTAAGAAATCCCAAAAAATAAAGAAAAATAGATTAAGAAAGAAAATAAAACTTAACAATTTAGGTTGTATAGCAGCAGGAGGTGAAGTGAATGTTTTATCAAAAAGGCATTTTATCTTCACATAATGGGATATGGGCACATTAAGTACAAAGCTATAAAACATCTTTAAGACTTGAAGCTAAAGCAGATACGCTACCTATAAACTACATCTGCAGATGTAGGCTTCAAACGCAAGAGCTTTCCTTTATTTGCTTGAAGGTTAGCCAGGATATTGGGATCGAAGCATGTAGCAAAACATACCTGGAAAACTTGAAACTTTAGTATTCAACATTCAATGCATATGAAAATCTTGTTAGCAACAAATATCTTGATCTTTATCATGCTCACAAAATTTACATTATTTGCGTTATGCTCTATTGATATATCATCAGACATACAAATTTTCTTTGAGCATAATAAAATATCACCTATTTTGTTACATATTGTTATCCAATTTTTCTAAAGTTGGCATACAAGATCAATATGATAATTATTTTATAATTTATTGGTTGGATTGATGAAAATCACATTCTATAACAGGTTAGCGAATGGTGCAAGCGTGTCAAGTATTACAACATTGTTAATTGGTTAAGTTTAAATTTGAACATCATATCAATTCACGGAGTATCGCTGGTTGGATATTGAATTTAACGATAATCAAGTTCCTAATCAGCAGAAAATGAAGCTAAATTTTTTTTAACATAACTACAAAAAAATTCTTTTAAGATATAGGTGACGAAGTGTGTTAATTTACAGTTTGAGCTTACACTAAAGTATACATAGACTGATCAAGCGCAAAATAATCATGAAACACACAGGAACACCATTCAATGATAAGGGCAACAATAATTTTCGTTTATCATGAGTAAGGATATCATCGCTGACATAATAACCTCTATACGAAATGCTGACATGAATAAAAAAGGAACGGTTCAAATAGCATTTACTAACATTACCGAAAACACTGTGAAAATACTTTTAGGGGAGGGTTTTGTTGAAAACGTCAGAAAACATAGGGAGAGCAACAAATATTTTTTAGTTTTAACTCTATGATATAGAAGCCTTAAGTATAAGCAAAAAATCCTGGCTATCCAAAGCCTGATACCTTACTATTTCTTGCTCGAACAGAAACATGAGATAGGACATCTGGCATATCAGGTGTCAGGACAGCAACTGTACCATCTGGGATTTCTTCCTCTCCTTTCACACTCTTGACTACCAAAATTGTGGGTCGGTCATATGTTTTGTTTTGAACAGAAAGCAGCTCATCCACAACCTCAACATATCCCACGGTTTCAACTGGGCTAATAACCTGCCAGCTGTTCCAGGCCATTAGAATTGCATTAGAAAGTTATTACTGTCAAAACAACTGAATAAAGCTTAGACAGTCTAACATGCTAACTAAGTTATATTGAGAGTGGAACAAGCATGATCAATTCTACCTGCCAAGATTAGCTGTCTTCCGGAGTACAGGATCCAGTCGATTTAGAAGAGTAGACAAAGAAGCAGCAGATCCAGCACGGATAATTTCTTCGGTAAATATTTCCACCTGCAAGAGAAGATTTTCAGTAGAGCAAAAAAAAGGGAAAATAGAAAACAAAATAATATAAAGAGACATACAGCCCATCTGTCCACGCCAAGTAGTGACCCTAGGTATTCTGCCGATGGTTGCAGAATTTGCTGGTATGACTCCGCCTTGTTTGTGAGTGCAAGGCGTGTTCTGTCAAGGACTGATTTTGCATACAATGCCCAATGAGTGTCTTTACTCTTGCACATGCTTAAGGCAAGATCCCATCCCTTCACACAAACAAAAAAGAAATATTAAAGTATGGTGGATATTTTCCGTTGTCAAGACCAACTTGAAATGACTAAACATTATTATTTCACAAGTTGTCATGTACAAAGGGTTATAGTACATATAGAGACCAATGGGCCAAATGGCAATAAGCTTAAATCCTATAATAAGGAAACACTAATTTAACTATCAAAGGAAATACAATAATCATATTAAGGAATAGATATTTATCATTCTTAACTTGTTAGGTAATTCTTGAAATCTATCGGAGGGAAGCCCCTTAGTCAAGACATCAGTTAATTGACCAGAAGAAATATATGGAATAGTGATCACTCTATTATCTAATTTCTATTAAGACTTACATTTGACATGGGACTTGTAGAAATATTCCCAATGGAATAGACAAGGCCGGGGTAGTTAGTAATTGTTGTATATGGCTAGGTAGATAGGTTAGTTAGGTAGTTAGTTCAGGCTTATGTGAGAAGTCTAGAAAGTTGTCTAAAAGGGAGACACCCTCGATCAAGAGATATCTTTGGGGGAAAATGTTTGAATTAGGATAAGAGTGCTCAATTGAAAGGGAGAGCCCGTTCAAAAGAGATTTCATCTCTTGTATGTTTGTTTGCTTTCCATCAATAAAGTTCATTCCTTTCAACCCTTTTCTCTATTGTCTCTACTCCATTACTGCACATTCATACTTCTAGGCTTCCAAAGTCATAACATTTTCTCTTTGATGAAGTCACGGTCGATCTCAATATATTTTGTCCGGTCATGTTAGACAGAATTGTGTGTGATATAGATGGTTGACTTATTATCACAAAGTAGTATTATACGTCCCTCACATCTCACTTTGAGATCATCTAGAATAACTTTTAGCCATAACAATTCACAAAACCTTGGGTCATAGCTTGAAATTGTGCCTCTGTATTGGACATAGCAACCACGATTTGCTTCTTACTTCTCCATGCTACAAGGTTTGAATATGGAAACATGCAATAGCCCGAGAATGACTGTCGAACCACCACAAATTCGGCACAGTCATTATTTGTATACACCTTTAAGGATGGGTTTCCCCCTTTCCGGAATAATAATACGTTGCCTAGAGTAGTCTTAAGGTGCTGGAGAATCCTATCCAGTATTTTTTCCTTGGGTTGTGCATTAACTGACCGACAATACTAATCGCATAAGCTAAATTAGGTCTAATATGATCGACATATATCAATCTTTCCATCAACCGTTGATATTATCCTTTGTCAACTGGATGGCTTTCCTCTTCACTTCTCAATCTATGATTTTGCTCAATTGGAATACTAGTAGATTTACACCAAAGTTTTCCAACTTCCTTAAGGAGCTCAAGGACATACTTCCTTTGACAAATAAAAATACCTTGCTTTGAATAGCCTACCTCTCAACATCAACATCAACAAAATCTTTAACCCAAATTGATTGGGGTCGGTGGAAGATGAACCCAAATAAAAAGCATGAAAAAAAAAAAGATAAAAATAAAATTTTTAAATAATATATATATATAACATTATCCATAAAAAAATAGCAGTAAATAATTAAAAGAAAAAATAAATTAAAATAAAAGGAAAGTAAAGATATATAAGAGAACAAAAAAGAATAAGAAAGTAAAAATAAAAAAAGAAATAGAGGGAAAAAAAGAAAGAGAGAGAGAGAGAGTAAAATAAAGAAAAAGAAAAAGAAATAAATAAGAGAAAAAAAGATTGAAAGGAAAAAGGAAATAGAAGAAAAGAGGGAAAGAAATTTGTTAGAGATATATAAAACCATTAATGTAGCCTCACCCAACAACTTAAGCTTTTGGGTTGAATGGGTTCTTTATATGGTATCAAAGCTACGGTGTCACGGGTTCAATTCTCACCGACCCCCACTTTCTTTTGTGAAATTTCTTAGTACAGGTAGGTGGTTCTGTACATTATCCACTCTTCATGATCAGCGGGCTCTTGTGTGAGGAGACATGTTAGAGAAGTATATAAACCATTTATAGGCCTTTACTTAATAGCTTAAGCTTTTAAGTTGAATTGTTTCTTTACAAAATTTATACCAAAAAAATAAAAGAAGAAGAGAGAGATATTTTTAAATTTATGTATACTAAAAATCCGGTTGCTACTTTGCCACCACCAATTAAATTTAGCTTGCATCTAAAACAAACAATTTTATTAAAGCAGTGGTCAATTCAACTATTTGCTGCTAGTTGAAATGTTTTCCGATGATATATAGACTTTATATGCCTGAGTCTTCATCTTGAAATGATGACAGGACTGATGGGTATGAAATAAAGATGGATATATCACTGTACCTTCCAACAATAGATAAGATCTTCATTGTCATCTGATGAAAGTGCAAGATTTTCAAGCACCATGCTGATGAAGTACATTATTTTCTGCATGATCCATACATCAGCATATCAGATTTTATAACTACGTATATTTTAAGTTCTATTAAAAAGACTGAACCAAAATATATATATATATATATATATATATATATATATCAATGTAAATAAATTCAGTGAGCATAATTTAAGAGAAATTAGGCCCTAAAAACAGGAATCACCTCAGGTCCAGAATTGTTTAATTCTTCGTATCCCCTTTCAACTGCTGTTCTAACCGTAGAATCAAGGGCAACATCCAAAAATAAAAGATCTTTCAGACGACTTTGGGACTTAATGAGAGATGGTCGGAGGTCCTGACGAGCCTCTAGCAAACCCTATAGCAAAAACATGAAAAGGAAATATACATATCAATCAGTATTGGAAAGTCTAGGTATATATGTATAATCAGAGTATGGACAATATATTCCATATCTTAATTTTATTCAAACGACCAGTGTACAATATATAACCAAACCGAAAGCTAAAAATATATATATATATATATATATATTGGACAATCCCTAGAATAATCTGGGAGATCCCTCGAGACTAGGAATAGAAACAAAACAGGAAAAAATTGATCACAATCATAATTTTCATATGTTGTATATCTCGTAATATTCAAGATTGCTTTCCAACACTCTCCCTTCAAGCTGGGTATTTCCAGCTTGCCAACATTAGAGTTAAAGAATCAAAGTCTGATCTCAACAAGGCCTTTGTAAGAATGTTTGCTTCCTGCATTTTAGTTGGGATATAGTGTAATGTGAATATCCTATTTTCAATTTCTGACTTGATAAAGTTTCTGATCCCATCATGTTGAACTGGGTTAAGAACTGGACAGATGGTGGATTTGCTGTCATTTACTGTCATTTAATAGCTTTATAGGTTCTTGTAGCGGAATAAATAAATCTCGTAGTAACCTGTTTATAAAGATCAATTCACAAACCCCGAGCAATTTATTTCTTGCAACAAACATGTACTTCTTGCTCCTCCAAGTCATCACATTCCCTACACTTTTATACAATACCAGGTAGTGGACTTTATAGTTTCCACTAATCCCGCCCAATAAATATCTGCAAAACACACCTCTGTTTATTTTTTGTGAACACTAAATCCCTCTCCAAAAGTGCTTTTGAGATAGCGAAGAATTAGGTTTACAACATCAAGATGTCTTTTCTTTTGAGAGTTCATGAATTGACTTACTATACTAACATTGCAGACAATGTTCGGTCTGGTAAGAGATAACTAAATTAGCTTTTCTACAAACAGATATTTGTCTCTTTCAACAGGAGTGTCATAATTGATAAACTTGTACTTGGATTTCCCGCTGGTCTGCATCCTAGTTTCCTTAACTTTTTTAGAAAATCAAGAGTGTACTTTGTTTAGGAGATGAAGTGCCTTTCTTGCTTTTAGCAATTTCCATTCCAAGAAAGTATTGTAGCCGCCCAAGGTCTTAGACCTTGAATTTTATCAGTAAATAATTTTTTCAAGTCGTAAATTTCTTGAGTGCCATCACCAGTGATCACCATGTCATCCATATACACTTTAAGAATAACTTTTCTACCATCCCTAGATTATTTCACAAAAAAGTTGTGGTCGGCCTAACTTTATGTATAGCTGTTGTTTCATATGGTGTTAAACTTGTGAACCAAGCTCTTGGGGATTGCTTTAATACATACAAGGACTTGTTCAACTTAAATACTGTATCACTATTGTCTCCCGAACCCATGAGGCAGCTTCATGTAAAGGTCCTCTTCCAACTTCCCATTCAAGAAGACATTATTTACATCCATTTGATGTAGTTCCAATTCCTTCCAGATTTGAAGCAATAGAAATAAGAATTCTAATTGCATCGATCTTGGCAACAGGTGCAAAAGTTTCCTTGTAATCTATATCATTAGTTTGGGCATAGCCTTGTGCAACTAGTGTTTCCTTGTATCTATCTTTTTTGGCACCCATCTTTGTCGTAAAGGTCCATTTTCACCCCACAACTTTCTTTCCCTCATGAGGAGTGACAATTTCCCAAGTTTTGTTTTCATTTAACACAACCATTTTCTCTAGAACTACTACTCTCCATTTTTGTCCTCTAGGGCTTCATAGATATTGTTAGGAGTCTGCACATGGTCCAGTTCAGCAAAAAAAACTCTTTACATTGGGGAAAGGTTAGAAAATGATTAATATGGGTCATGGGATGACGCTTGCATGACCTAACTCACTTTCTAGGGGAATGGGCAAGTCAAGATCATCAACTACATTATTAACTGCATCAAGCTCATCAATTGATGGACAGTGGCTCCACTGGGTAGGCACGAACTAGGATTGCCTCTAGTTAGGCTCAAACACAAAGCTAAGGGAAACGAAACAAGAGGCATTCAGTGAAATATGTGTGTTGAGCTTCAATATAAAATCAAAGACGTTGCACCACCTTCCAATCGGCCAACCATCATAGACCTTTCACATGTTTTCTTCTAGTTTGAGGCTTCCAAATGTTGTTCTTAAACTTGGAGAAGAAGTTCTAATTTTTTACTGTGTATAATTGCTTGCCAAGAAATTTTTGGGTCTCTTTCCTTGGTCATGTAATATTCTAACAAGATTTTTAGACCGATGATCATCCAACCATTATGCTGAGTTATCTTCTAGTAATGTTCAATTCTTTGACGTCTTCAACATCCCAGAATTGATTTTTAAGCCATGTTTTATGGAGCCCGCTATTATTATTTAAGTCTTCATATGTAACAAGCTTAAAACTTTCTAAATTTTAGCTTCGGAAGAATTCATAGAATATCTAGAAAATATCTCATAATATCTTTTATGGTAGCTTAAAATATTAGTATCTCATACAATCTTCTACAAAGTGGTTTCCGTATTTCATGATTCGTTTTCTTATTTTATTAAGAATAGGAGTTTAGTATTAGTATAATTTCCTATCACATCAAATCAATATCAATTTTAGGTTATTCATTATCTCATTCTCTCTTTTCTGTCTTCCTTACCTAAATTCTACAACTTCAACACAAACAAAAAATTATTATTGACTATATTAAAGCAGCATAAACCTCAAGGAGCGGTTCAACATTCTTATCTTCAATATGTTCCATGACAAACTGAAGTAATTCCTGCTTGAGACAGATAAAACAAACAACTTTCAGAATTCAGAAGACATAACAGCATCAAAAACTAATTCATAAAAAGTTAGATAACATTACAGGAAAACCAGATGGCAAACCAGACACTGAATTTATCTTCACCCCAACCATGAAGCCCTCACCCTGAGGAACAATAAAGTATAAATTAATAACATGAAGATCACTCAAAATATAAGAACAAGTTGCTCTGGGAAACAAAAGTCTTAATAGTCTTGTTACCTCAGATTTGTAACCCATACAATTAGCAATAGCAGATTCAAGATCTGCACCTGAATGAACTGCCTGCATATGATGTAATCAAACCAAAATCATCACATGGCAAAATATAACCCGCAAGGTGAGCAAAATATGTCAAGGGTACCAGGGTAGGCAACACAGGATTGGACAAAAATTTTCTTAGAAGACCACCAAAAAAAGGAACGGCACATGAAACAAATATTTAAATAATCTGTAGCAGTAATGGGTGCCTATATAATGCAACCTCCCCCTCCCCCCATGCAGCTTATGGTTGGTAACAACAATCTTTATCTGAAACAATTTGAACTTCAATTGGTTGACTTTCTAATGCTACGAGGCATAGATAGTGGCGCATTCCGCCACATTTTTCTCATGATCATATTCCAATGTATACACATCCATATTAGCACAACAATAAAAACCATCACAAAATGAAAAAATATTGAATAGAAGCCAAGAGCATTTACAACTAATGTGAAATAACTAGCTGAAAAAGCAGAAAAAATAATAAGAAAGAAAATTAGATCACAGAATTAAGGCTACATATATGAATCCAACCTTCAAAGTCTTCATGTAGTGTCCCAGATCTCGTAAAAGACCCTCCTTCTGATCACTACTAAATTTTGGTTCAGAATGGATGGCACGGTCATAGCTCAGAAGACGTTCTTTTGTTATTCCGTTGTCATTCAATGTTTTCCAGTAAACACCAATATCAAAGTCACTATTTATATAATCAATTAGTGCCTGGAGAGATTTACCAAAATATCAAAGATGAGGATGATGAGGCAAACCATAAGAATTCCAAAGAGATGAACAACTACATTACCTGACAGATTACAACATCATCAGGACTAGTATTATTGTGTAACTTCTGGTGCCATTCCTCCATTATTCCACCCTTGCAATTATTTTTTCTCTGCAAGTCAAATAGAAATTTTGCATCTAATTTAAGATCAATATATGCGGACAGGAAGGAATATGCAGACACTAAGGAAAAGACAAAAAAAAAAATCATATCTACCTGGATCACAAGGATTTCATCTCGAATCCGCTGTCCCACATCACCTTCACCTCCACGACCAACAGTAGACATGATCATCCTCACAAGTTCCCTATACTGTGGATAACTCATATAAACATTCTCGAGCAAGTCTGTAAGCCTATCCTGTGCTTTACTTATCTCACTGCTCCAATCAGTTACCAATACTCGTCATCAGAACATTATCAAGCACAGACAGAAAGACATATTCATAAAATATATAGCAAATGAATTAGCTTGATCACAAAAGAGAGACAACAAACTAGCCAAATTTAAAGCAGAAATTTAGATATTGTGATTCATAATCTATATTTTCCAGAAGGGTCAAAAATCTTTTTTGTCCAGAAGTGCATAAACCAAGTGATAATAAACATTTTATACGAAGCCTACCGTGGCTTCACATTGTAATTTTTGTTCCATATGAGCTGCCTTGTAGCCATGAATCTCATCCACACCAAAATCCCAGCAAGACCCAATTGACCAGCATTTTTGGCTTGATCTAACAAATCCGATGCAATGTTAAATCTGAGAAAAAAGTGTATGAGTGACCAACCCAGATCCAACTGAACAAAGTAAGATCCCCAATAAATGTTTTTGTGAGCTCATTAAATCATGAATGAAGCTATGTAATATGTTGGTGAAGTTAAATTTTCAACTACCACATCCTGGATTGATTGTAAACAAAATAACAACACACCAAGGAATCCTCAAACATGTGGCATTTTGTTCAGCCAAATGCGTCATGGTTGTTTTTACAGTTCAAAAGGGAAATTAAAAACAAATGTAATTGCCTATTACTTTAATGAGCAATCATGCTAAAAAAACCACCAACAGAGAGCTAGCACTTGATAGGGAACTTACAGTATGATCAGTCTACAAATGAAATTCCCACACACACGGACACTCTTTTTTAATGAGCAATCATGCTAAAAAACCATCAACAGAGAGCAAGCACTTGATAGGGAACTTACAGTATGATCAGACAACAAATGAAATTCCCACACAAACACAAGGGGGGATGAAAATCAAGCTACACACACAGATAGAGAGAGAGAGAGAGAGAGAGAAGGGGGGGGGGGGAATGAAAATCAAGCTCTGTTCAAATTTAATAAAATAACTTAGGTAACTTCCTTTGTTTAGAAAATGCCTGATTATTTCTTTTTATGCATTTCATTCATATCTTCAGGAGGAGAATTATTTATATCTTTGTTCATAAGTTAGAAGCAGGAAGAAAATAGTTAAAGGTAGTAGGTAAAGCTGGCAATTATAGTGAACTGGCTGTACATAGCAGATCCAAAAGACCGTATTGGTGAACCCACAGCAAGCAGTCAGTGAATAGAAGGTGTCCTTTATAGAACAGAAAATCAAATTTAACCAAGCAGTAGGTTAAATATTTCTTTGAGGATATCAATAAAATTAATCATCAGGATAATTTATCATCTCGTAAATATCAATTTCTCCCATGTATTTATGGCCCCAGGAAAAATTGCAGTTTTGGACTATACTGCCACCACTACTCTCATATAACAAAATGGTAAAGTTCCTTCCGTTTAACTAATTCATCCCTTTGGTATTGGCTAACTGATCTTTTACATAGCACACCCAAATCAAGAGCTGATAATTCTAATTAGTAGCTGCACTCAGAAATCTATGACTCTAAAAAAGTATAGAAAAGAACCCACATTCAAAAGCAAACGTCATGATAAGATGAACCAATTATACATTCTATTGGCTAGCAAAATATAAAATTTACAAAAGCTATCAACAAATTAGGTGACCTACTCCTCCATGAAAATTTCATTAGATATCAAAAATTTCATATTAGAAATGATATATCAAAAGTTTAGCTTCAGCAACAAATGCAAGAAGTTTTACATGTTTTATACCAAAAGAATCAGATAACTTACTAGTTCTTCAATCGATTTGTACAAGCATCTACCATTTGACACAATTACTTGGAAACCAAAATCAACAAAATCCAATCACAATCAAGTTATTTCACTTAAACCTCATGAACTTCCGCCTTTTGCAGTTTGATATATGTCTCCAATTTCCAACATCGTGATTCTATAATGATTCCCAAGAAGATAGACCTAAGAGTAATTCCTTCATGGATACCAAAAATAAAATAAAAATGATAATTTCTATTACTTTGGTGATAAATATTTTCAACAAGCCAAGAACAATTTGGTACCTGGGCAGAATGATTAAAGACAGCTCAACTAAACGTTTGATATATACATGCACATAACAAAAAGACATAGAATTTGCAATTCGGCATAGGAGGCTGGTGGCCCAGGAAATTCAATTTGCCTACAACTTTCTGTTGGAGACCCTGGGCCAGTCTGTAAGCACATGTTTTGCCACAAAAGTAATAGCAAATCAACTTTTCTTAGGATCCTGTACGAAAACCTTATTACTAGCATTTGATGACAGATAATAATTAAATAAAGCAGTAAAAGCTTTTGAGGGATTACTCACCGATGCATAAAGGACTTTTGTGCCTCACCTTCCATTTCTGCTATTTTATCCAACAAAAACTTGGCTGTACCTTTGCCATCACCAATATCCTTTCAATGGAAAAAAAATCTTGTCTATTAAAATAACAAGGTGATATAGACCAATATAAGTTGATTAAGAGGAATCACTAGTACAATTTCCGGATGTGTAACCTTTTGTATCTTCTTCTTCCCACCAAATTCAATATAAAAATTTGATCCGTTATTCTTTATCCATTTTTCGCCTGACAAAATGACAAAAGGTATTCCTTTAAAAGTATCATCATCGTCAACCTCTATATCTAAGGACTGGACCTGAAAATTTTATTGACCAATTATTAGATTTTTTAACTAAGATCTCAAAAGGACTGAGAGCATAAAAAATACAACTTCAGATTAATTTTGTAGACACCTCATTAGATGGATGAGATGAAGAACCAACTTGAAACGGTGTTTCAGCAGCCTCCTTCACAGGAACAGATCCAGGGGGCAGAGTGCTTGCAGGTGGTACCTAGGATTGCCATTGTGTTTCGTGTAAATAAAATAGCCACATAGATATACTAGAAACAGAGACATCAATTTTAACATCCAAGGTCTTCATGTCAGTTTTAGAGTTAACAAACAGATACACTCACCAACCACTCTCCTTGTGCTGTTCTAGATAAGGCCCAGTGAAGTGTAACAGGCATTTTAGAGTCTGTAGCCAGGTGAACCTTAATCTTACCAGCATCCTTGGTAACGAGGACCTTAAAGACATTAAAGACTATCAAAATTAGGATCATCACCTAAAGAAGACCCGCTAGCAGAAAGATATGGAAAGGGAAGTAAACATCAATTGATGTAATTGTCTCACCAGAAGATCATTATCAGCAAGCTTGTAAATTGCCTTATTCAAAACAAGACCCTGATCTTGTTCTTCCCTTGCTTTGGCATATTGTTCAATAACTGTCAAGGCCTTTGGAGAATCTATAAATTGTTCAACTATATTTTCAGCAACATTTCTGTTGATAAGTTGTGTCAAATCTCTCTTTTTCCTCTGTATTCTTTCAACGCGAAAGTATTTTTTGGTTTTCAATTGCTTGGCAACTTTTGTTTGTATCTCTCCTTTGGTAATCTTCCTGCGTATCTCGTCCAGAGAAACACCCTTCTCAAGCTCAGCTAACAATTCTTTTCTTGCTTCCTCAAATTCCATCTAAGTTAATCAAGCAATGAGGGCAGAAAAGTCTCATTAGATAGAATGAGTATCTTAATTTTGACAATCTAACAAATTAATACTCAACAGAAAAGGGAAAATTAGAAAGGATATTATAATATTACAAGTTGTTGTTCTGGAGAGTAGTTAGGCTTCCCAGCTTTTTCCCAGCGTATAAAAGCTTGAATCTGTACAAGTTCTTCAGGGATGGTTTTTGTTTCAGAAACAGAAGCCTCCTTTACTACAGCCTCCTTTACATCAGCAGCATTTGTTTTGTTAGTTAACCTTGCACGGAGGTCCGGCACAGAAGTACCCCTAGCTACTTCGTCCAATAGTTCACGTCGAGCAGCTTCATATTCCTCCTAACATAATAAAGGGAAATAGCATCGGTTTGAAGGATTCAAATCAAGAATCGTGCAATTTCTATAATATGGGTTTAAATAAACTCTTTTGCTGATAGGAAAGATTTTTAGAACAAACAAAGTGGGAAATAAGATATCTAGTACTAGACCTTTTTTCTTTTCTCAAGGCAATGGACAAGTCATTGGGATCAGTCTCACAATTATGTAAAGGATTATTCAAATTATTAGAGTCGAGAATATGAGGAGCAGTAATTGCAGTACCTACAGTAGGTTCAAATGATTGAAGTTGCTAATAGACCGATTCGAGTTTTTTCCTCTATGATTTACTAGTTGTGGTGGACCATCCTTGGCCTTAGCTGGTACAAGAGACGACTAAGGTGAGTCACCAGAGAAGATACTAGTTCTTGCACATTATTAGAGTCAGACGAAACTCAACTTCAACTGTGGAAGACACATTTGACAACCCAAGGATCAAATTTGCTACGGTGTTGTGGGTAAACATGGACAAAGGGCATACAGCCAAAGGATTGTAGACTCTACATAACAGGAACAAAAGGAAAGGAGGAATTCACAAGGTGAACAAAACTAACATTACCATGTACTTGAGCTGGAAGTCGATTGATCAAGTAAGTAGTTGTTAAGACAACTTCTTCCCAATATGAATTAGTAACAGACATTTCAAGTAAATGTTGATTCTTTCTTTCAGCAACATTATTTTATTGTGGAGTATCCACACATGAATAATTCCATGTATCTTCAAGAAGGAATAGAAAGGATGGCTGACATACTCTCCACCATGATCAGAGTGCACATGTTTAATAGACTTTACAAACTATGTTTGAACCATACAATAAAGAACAAATAATTGATATACTTTCAATTTATCTTTCATTAGGAAAGACAAAATTACTTGAGTACTCCATCAATAAATAATACAAACCTTTTTTAACTAGAGCTATTAGAAATGGAGGTAAGGCCCAAACATCATAATGAATAAATGCAAAAGGTCCAACACTTATATGAGAGTTTGGAGAAAAGATAACCCAATGATGTTTCGCTAGTTCACATGCATCACTTTGAAAACACTCAACAGACTCTCTTGAAAATAAAGATGAAAACATAGACATTAGCAAAGAAAAAGCAGGGTTGACAAGGCGCATGTTGAAACCAAATTTGTAAATAGCAAAACTGAAATGGTGACAAGTAACTAGTAGCTTTTGACTATGAGTTCCTTCATCAGAGCTATTGAGGATATAACACAACCCTCCTTGCTCTTCCCGTAGTAAAATCCTAAAAAATACAATGAAAGTAAGAGAAAATTACTACACATCTGTTAGAGATATATAAAACCATTAAGGTAGCCTCAACCAACAGCTTAAGCATTTGGGTTGAATTGGTTCTTTATATAGTATCAGAGCCTCAGTGTCATGGGTTCAATCATTAACGCCCCCACTTTCTCTTGTGGAATTTCTTAGCATAAGTAGATGGACTTGTGCATTGTCCACCCTTCAAGCCAGTGGGCTCTTGTGTGAGGGGGCGTGTTAGAGATATATAAAATCATTAAGGTAGTTTCACCCAATAGCTTAAGCTTTTGGGTTGAATTTGTTCTTTATAACATCTTAGGCCTTTGGTAATTTTATGAATGGAGATCAGGTGATTCAAAAGTTTGGGAACATGGAATATATTTTTCAAGTGTAGGAAAGGTTGGATATTGAGAGTACCACAACCAACAACTGAAGTATGTGAACCATCCATCACGATTATAGTATGCTTATTAGAACATGGTTGATAAGACAAAGAAATGTAGAAAATGAAAGACCATATAGTCAGTAGCACGAGAGTCAAAAACTCATGAATCTTCAAATGTATGGCTAGAGAACAAGAGCCAAAGGATTTACTAGGGAGTCAATAAGAGTTCATAGGCATGCCAACTCATCCTTGCTAAGGGCTAGTACCGCATCCGCCATCTTTGTGACCTCGCTTACGGAATCAGACGCGATGGTATGAGGAGTGCTGGATTTCTCATGGGTGATAGAGTGATAGGTCATTGTTTCCTACATATAGGTAGTGGATATTGACTAGAAGGAATGGGATAGAAAGTGTCGGCTCAGGGTTTAGAGTGGTTAAAGTGTGTTGAATTTGGGAGGAGAACCTACAGATGATGTCAATTCGACAAGGCCAAATATAAATAAAGGAGACAGAGACTATTAGAACAACACCAACGGCGGGCAGATGAATCATTACTCATTGCTAAAAGAGAAGGCCTTAGGTTCACGAACATGTAGATGTATTGGCGCATGGAAAGGAGATTGGAGTTGTGTTTCCGATTTATGGACAAACAGTAGACTATGCTCCTTTTGGTGGGGTCAATGGTCGGAAGGAGGTGGTGGATGGCGATGGCAACAACAATCTGAGTTGCCAAGAAGGATATATGCACAATAAATTGGCCACAAGGAAGGCATCAATTGCAATAGAGGCAGACTAAGATTTTTTGCACAAGGAGAATTTCCGAAAGAGAGCTTTGATGCCAAGTAGAAATCTAAAATACTGAATATTTTGATTATTCATGCACAAAGTGTTACAACATATAGATGGACGTGAGCAATTACTTTCCTAATAAAGCTAATTCTAGGTAAACAAATAATAGACAAACCTACCCTATAATCTATCCTAAATCTGTCTTATCAAATCTATCTGTAAAAAGGGAAAAAAGGGGGGAAAATATATAATAATCACATAATTTTTTCATTTATATTTAGAACATCAACCAAGTCACAATACAAGAAGCTTATAGGTTTAGAAAAGCCTTTTTGAAGTCAGAATTTGATTCGAATATCAGCAAGTTGGAATGATTATGTTACGATCCCATTTGCAAGGTATGGAACTTGAAGTCCCACATTGATTATATGGACAACTAATGTGGGATTTATAAGACTTTGGGCACTTTCACCCTTTGAGCTAGCTTTTGGGGTGATGCATCCCAAGGTTCTTATCAGATTAACTTATTAGTATCTTGGTCATCACTTTTAGACCAAAGATCTTGGTAAACTTCAATACTACTTAAGAATAGAAGTAGCACAATACAAGGCCAATATTGTAATTTCACAAAGGAGATATGCTATGGACATTATTGAAGAAACCAGTCTATTGAATGCACAATAAATGGATACTCCTATGAATCCAAATACTAAACTCCTATTAAATCCGGGGGAGCCACTTTTGGATCCAGGAAGATACAAAAGGTTAGTAAAGAAACTGAACTATCTCACAATTACTTTCGTGATTCATATCTTAAAATATATCAAAGGTGCTCTAGAAAGAAGGCCTTATCTATGAAGACAAAGGTCACACTCAAATCGTTGGATACTCTTATGTTGATTGGGTAGGTTCCCTTGCTAATCAAAAGTCCACTTCTTGATACTGCATATTTATAGAACATTTTAAACCACTCCCCGTTAAATCTGACTAGCGAGTGTGGGGTGGAGCCAATCCTTGTACGCATCCTTATCCTTGCATAATTGCAAAGAGGTTGTTTCCTGGATTCGAACCCATGACCTTTCAATCATGAAAAAACAGTTTTATCACTGCTCCGGTCCGCCCCCTTAGCATATTTATCGGGCATAATAGAACATTTTTTAAAAGTAAAATGTGGTGGCGAGATCATGTCCCGAGGAAAAGTATCAAGTCATTGCATCAGCCACTTGCAAACTTATTTGACTAAAACAACTGCTTAGAAAGCTATAGTTTGGAGAGGTTATGCAAATAACACTAGTTTGTGATAACAATGCTACATTGCACATTAGATCCAATCTAGTGTTTTCATTAGAGAGAAAATATTATCCGAAGACATCTCCACTAGCTTTGTTCACTCAAATGATCAACTAGCAGATGTTTTTCACTAAGTCGTTGAAAGGTCCTTGAATAAGTTACATATGCAACAAGCTTGATGCATATGATCTATATGTTCCAGCTTGAGGAGGAGTTTTGAAAATTATAGGTAACTATGTAATAGTATCTTGCTCATTTTGTGAATAAGGTAGTCAGAATCATGTAATTATGATAATTACATGAATAGTGATATTTGTTTTTATTTTGTATTTATTAAGTTTGGCTATGTAATCCATACCTTGTTGTGTATTTGAGACCCGTATTTTACCAAATGCCTCTTGTTTTCTCCTTACTTAATAGGTGGTTTTTCGTTTATAGGCTGAAGTTAAGGAAGAGTTCTCCTTTTTAATACCTTTTTTCTCTCCCGACAGTTTGCTATTCTAGTTTATATATTGTGCAACCTTTCATTCTAAACGAAAATCACACAGAGAGTAATTTTTAGTGCCTCTATTTTCAGTGTCCATGCAAGAGGCATTTACAGGGAAAGTGCATATCGGACAGACACAAAAAATTATCTTCTTACTTATATCATGTTAGAGAAGAAAGAGATGCTGCTTTTGGTAGTTTTATTTTCAATCACAAGTGGAAGTCATACTCTTTCTTCTGACCAATATTTCATGGAAGCTAAAGACAAGAAAACAGATAGTGGGTCTTAAAACCCATTGCAAAGGATCCTAGAACCAACTTAAATAAGGATCAGCACTGGGAATAGAAGTAAAGCTAAAAAATACATATGCCTACATAAGAATAGCATTAATAGGAGACGGGGAAGACAAATCTTTTTCAGAATGCACAATCAAGGACATGTACCCTGGATACAATCCAAAAAAACAAATTTGATATATTCTTTAAAGGCAAAGCAGGGAATCAATGTAGCAATAAAATTGGAGAATAGAACAAATTAAATGGAAAAACAGGGAAATCATAAAAAGAATCATCTGAAAGAAAGAAAGTAGGAAGCCCACTTTAAAATTTACAGCTAAATGCAAGAAGACATGAACACCACTTGATTACTGACCTTCTCTTGCTCTGGGGTGTACATCTGCTTACCCTTTCGTTCCCACCTAATATATGCTTGAATCTGTACAAGGTCTTCAGGGACTGAAACTTGTTGAACTAGCTTATCTTTTACTGGTAACTTGATGTGAAAGTTCGCACCATTGTTTTTAAACCTGTACATAGAAAAAAGCGAAAAACCAAGTTGAATCTTACTATAAAACTGTGAATTGAACGAAGGGGAGAAAAGAAACAAGATTATGAAAAGCACACCACTTATTCTGAGCTTCATCAAGTATGAGGAACTCAATGGCTTGTGCAGCAGGATCATCAATTTCAATTTTAAGGAAGGATCCTGAGCCAGACTAATAACAGAAAAGTAAAAGGAAAAATAATCAAAAAATAATGAAACCTATATTTAAATCAGTCAAGCCAGTTTATTAATATTCCTCGAATCCTTTTTTCTTCTGCAGTAATTATTGGAAACTTACTTTCACAAAAGGAGTTCTAAGAGCTCTGTTCTTATAATTTTTGGTTCCATCTGGGCAACGAGAAGGGAGTACCCACTTCCTAGAAACAATAAATAAGTATAAGGGGAAAAATAAATCTCCTTCAAGTTACAATATAGATTACGGTTTATTCTAAGATAATTCAAATGCCTAAGACATTAGAGGAACATGGAAAGAACTTAAAATAGTACCGAACATACCCTTGGGTATCACGTACAACTCCCCAGTGTAAAAGCAGAGAACCACTACAATTTGAAACCTGAATATCTACTTGTACTGCAGCACCTGGTGCGGAAGAACTAACACCAACCTGCTCCATTGAATACTTGCATCCATTAGCTAATAGATTACTACAATCTCATATTTATCATTCACAAATACAATTCAATATTTTGGGCCAGCCGTATACCTGCAATTCAATATTTCCCTCGAGGTTGAACTTCCCCGAAAGCTACTCCATGGCAAAAAAAATGCAGTCAGTACAGCATTCAAATTCAAGTCAATAAAAATAAACAAGCAAAGACACACATTGAATAATTAATTAAAACTTACTTTTGCTTATATGCGTGCGTGTATCTTATGTAAAGAAACTATTGTAAAAAACTAGCGGTATGAAGCTATTATGAGCAAACCATAGTCACAAGATAAAATGTGCCCAAATAACTAGTAGATATTCAAGCAACAGTAATAATAATAAAATAAAAAAAATTAATCGATTCAAAAGAAACCAAAACGATGTAACGTAACCACGATCAACATGTACCATTGCTTGGAGCATACCTCAGAAGCCGTATTCGTGGTCAACACAGCGCGTGGAATAAACTCGGAATGGCGGTGCTTTCCCATGGCTAATTTCCGTTTCCTCACACACAACCTGTTCCCGCGAGAATTTGTAGAAAGCAAAAGCTTCTTTTCTTTGTTCACACTCACCGCTTGGAATAAAGTGTTGGCCGGTATGGCACAAGAACTAACCTTACTTTGATGCTCCGCAACCGCTTGAGTTTGACAAAGCAGAGTGTGGTTGAAGATGCTGTGGCTCATTTTGGTGGATCCACTTCTTATTCTGCACGAATCGAAGCCTCAGCATCAGCATGCGCTACTCTCAAATTCACGCACAATAAACAAAATATCGAGCTTTGAAGTAACTCAGAAAAAATAATCAAGGTTCCCAAAAATATTGCGATGCGAAAATGATATGCACAAGAAAAGGAAAAGTCAAATTGGTGAAATCGTTTTTGGAAACAGGGAGAGGAACCTTCTTGAATCGGTGAAAGCTGAAACTGGATTCAGTTGGAGCTCCAGAACAGTGTGAGATTGAAATCTCGCGAGAATGGCAATGAAAAAGGAAAAAGGAAAATCTAAGTTGATGAAGGAGAGAACTTCGAACTGTGTTTGTATGATAACGGTTGCTTCACTCATCACTCATGGAACTAATATCAACGTCGACGAATACGTGGCGCAATTTGATTGGAGAAGGCTCAGGCAAAAGAGATTGTCACATGCGTTATGGAATGCAAACCGGCTCGTGTGAGACATTCACGTGGGGTACGTGAGAGCCGATACGATATCTTGGTGATATAATGATATTTAAACCCCCTTCTTCCATAACCGCCCCTGCTTTTCGACTTAACTTCAAAACTACCCTTCATTTTATGATATTTAAATAAAAATACTCTAGTGCAAAAACAAATTATTCATTGAAAAATATTGACTGTTTATAAATATTTTGATAATTTTATGTAGAGATTTGCATTTATCATTTCATATGACAAGAAAATTTTCTACACATATAATATTTTGTGGGATCCATATTTTTTGAAGCAAAAAAAAAAAATTACGGCACGCAAAACGAATCTCTATAACATTAGATAATCATTTTTCCTACAACATAACTCTTATAAAATCATTTTATGTATCTAAAAAAATTATTTACTATTATTACTTACTTAACGAGAATAAGTACAAAATTCTAAGAACAAACAATAACGACTTGTAAATTTTTTACTTAATTAACTAGAGAATATATTTATGGGTTTTATGTTTGTTATGTTAGTTATATGATGTAAAATAATTTTTTTACACACACAATTTTAAGTGGGTCTCATCTTTTAATTTTTCTCTCCTTTCTTCTCTCTCCTCTCTCTTCTCAATTATGTGTGCAGGAAAATTATGTTACATCATGTAACATAGCAAACATAAAACTCTATATTTATCGTATTGTATGTGAGAAAATTTACTAAGAAAAGAGATAAAAAAAAAATTGATTTCATTCATTTTTTGTGTGTTATATGAGATCATGTAACATTTGAAACATATTTCTTACTTAATGTGTTTAATACATAATTTTATTTATAATTGTTCATTACTCATTGGAAATAAATAGTCAATAGTAGTCAATCACAAGTTTAATCTCGATACAGTATGAAACTACAACTATTAGTTATTTAGAATTTTATATCCTTAAAATTAAATATTCTTTTAATGTTAATATTTTCCTTTAAAAAAATAATGAAATAAGTGTGTGTCAATCCACAATTAGATAAGTAAACAATTAGGAGAATGTTAGGGATATATTACTTAATAGTTTTAAATAATTTTGTTAAGAGTTAAGCATCATAATATTGAGTTGTTTTATTTCTGTTTATTTGTTGTAGTGAGTGATTACGAATTTGAATTTGTATTTTATCTATTTAACCTTTCATTATGTGCTTGAGGCAATAGAGCTTAATTTCTAATCATTTGAAGAAGATATTCGACAATATTTTTCAATCATAAGAGTATTTTTTTTAAAGGGTTAAATATTTTTTATGTTCTAGGAGATAAAATTATCTACTATATCCACATAAAAATGTATGTATAATAACTTGTACTTTTTTTTTTTGGTAATCATAACTTGTACTTATATAATGAGTAATTAGGGATTTTGCATGATTATATGACATTAATTAGATAAAAAAAACCTAATTATTTGTAATTTAAGTCACTTTCAGATAAAAGTGCAATTACAGGAATTTTTGATAAAAATTACAGTAATTTAAAAGTTACCAAAAATTTGAGAATAAGTTAGTTAGAGACTATCATATGAGAATAGCTAACCTTAAAATCCATGATAGATGAATAAATTCATGGTTATGAGTTGAACACACACATTTGAGAAAAATGTTAAGTCATGGCTAGTATAAATAGAAAAGCGAATTAAATGAGTAAATTGTCATGTTTAGACTATTGAACAACTCAAGTGGACCCAAGACCACTTAAGTGAATTAGTTTCACTCAAGAAAAGACCCCAAAAAAACATCTTCTTCTCCTCCTTTCTTCTCCATTTTCGAGCTTCACCATTGTTGAAGAGGAGAGAAACTTCCAAAAACCCTTGAGTGAGCTATAGTTAATGAAATTGAGTAATTCCAAAGCCAAACTTGCTTAGAATCTCACCCTCTACAAAATATAATATCCCAAATCCAAGTATTTAGGAAATTGCATGTGATTAAATAATTAATCATGCATTATTGGGTTGAATTAAGTAAAATACCTAATTAAATGAATTAAGAGCATTTTTGAGGTAAAAAGTGCAGTCAGTAAAAATAAGTGGTAATAATGTGTGTAAGCAAAAGTATCCAAAATGGAAAAGTAAAAATAAAAATAGTTCTAGAAAAATATTACAGACTTTTCGGTAAAGTTTGGAAGTGAACGGAGTTAAATAGATAGATAAGCTTATACCCGGTGGAAGCAATTTAACTATGTTAAGTGTAAAGAAATCACAACACTCCTCCCATTTTTCTTCATCTTCTTCGACGGACAAGAGAGCAAGAGAGGAAGAGAGAAAAGCTCAAACCCTAGCTTCTCCATTTCTCAACCAAATTCATCCGTTCTAAAGTCAAAAACGTAGAGAATCTTCTCCTCATTCCAAATCCTAGCTTAGTTTTGAGTGGGAAGCTTTGTGTAGAGAGATTCTTCCTTCCCAAGAATTCGAAAATCTTGGTGATTTAAGGAGTTCAATGGCATTTTCTTCCATAGGAGCTTAGTAGACAACCATTCATTGGTTGTGTGATCCTTTGGTGTAAGTTTTCACTTGTCAAACCTTGTTTTCATAGAAATTGCATGAGGTTGAAGATGATGAATAGTGATTTTATGGGTTTTATGAGTTTGAGTAAGATTAAGGCTAAGTTCCTTTGGAAATATTGTTAGGAATGATAAATAAATGATAGAAATGAGTTTAGATTGTCATTTTAGTATACTTCGGTATTTGATGAAATCTATGCTTGAAATTAAGGATTTTCTTGCATTGAAAGCAATGGTTTGGTTGGATGATTGATTTGTCCATGTGATTGCTAGGATTGAGGCAAGCGGACCACCCTTGAGTGACCAATCATTGGAGGGAGTTATGGAACTTGAGTAGCTCATTTGGATTGGTAAGTTCATGCCTTAATTGTGGTGTGAATTTGATTATATGGTTTTTGAATATGTTGTATGTATGTTAAATTGATGGATTTCACACTCTTTAATAGAGAGTATTGGTGATTGGGAGAAATTACCAAGTTTAGATACCAAGAAGGGTTGGTATGGGTAAGTGAGCTAGAAGAAAGCTTGAAAAGAAGAGGAAACATCAAGAGATAAACCTTTGGATCTTGGAGGTTAATCCCTCTTGTTGTTCCACCATTGCTTTTATGGAAGTAATGGTTGATGAATGGATGATTGAGTGGTAATGTTAGTATTATGGTATGTTTGCATTCATATAGTATTGTTGTGTCATTGGAGAAAGGGCCAACGGAAAAGCACTAGGGGCAGGGTTGTATGCTTAGTGGAAAGGACTGAGATGCAACTGAAGCTTGTGTGATGATTTGATTGTTTAATTCTTTGGCCATTTAAAGGCATGAGTATGTTGCGATTAAATCATTACTGTTATTGCCTCTGGATATAGGATATAGTTCATGCCCTGTGAATACTAACCCTTCATGCAGGAAGTGAACCCTGGGGTTGGAGGAATTCTTCAAGAACCCTGGGTTTATTGAGTTTTATCTCACCCCGTTTGAGGAATGTTATTTCAGGTACTAGCATGGATGATACATGATGAAGCAAGAGGCCTGAGTAGATGGCACATGATAGCTTGTCATTTTGGGATTGCATATCATCTAGGATTGCTAGATATATATGTCATTTACATTATTATATGTTTGTGTGTTTTGAGACCATATGATGTATTTTTTGAGGACTTAGTGCATGATCATTGTAGTGGTAACTACCATGTTGTTTATGAGCAATGGCTTTGATCTTGTCTCTTTGATAGCTAAGTTCTTTGGCATGTATGTAATTTTGAGGAACATTAATGTAATACGATATTATGTCATTGATATTATAGATTGGTGCAAGGATTATATAAGGGATTAAAGATAAATGATGGGATGTAAGAGCCACAATATGTGTTGGATATTGTTGGTCATTCCTAGTCTATTAGGTGTTAAGAGAATGGTGAAAGGGGGGAGAAATTTCCTCAAGAAGTTATATGAAAACAGGGGAAGGCATGTGTTGCCCAGCTAGAGAGCGCTAAAGCGCTGACAAGGGCGGTAAAGCGTGACGTGTTCGTGAAATGGAGGAAAAAAATCTCTGCCCTTTGGCGTTTTAGTGTCCAAGTGGGCGCTAAAGCGTGCAAGTGAGCACTAAAGCACACAAGTAAGAGCTAAAGTGCGCTGAAAACTTGGAGAAGGCCAAATTATCTGCCTCTGGACGCTCAAGCACCCAGTTGAGCGCTAAAGCGCACTACCCGAAAATTTACCAAAAACGTAGTTTAGTAAAACAGGCATAACTCGAGTTACGGAGCTCCGATTTGATCGAGGTTTGAACCCACTCGAAGCTATCAAAGAGATCTATAACATAATAGGAGATGAGAACTATAAAGGAATTATAGAATTCATTTAATAATAAAATAGATGAATATATTTAACCACGCGTGGTCAAATGGAATAAGAATATGATGTTAAGTTAGTTTCATTTATTTCGCAATGTCATATATTTATGGTCACGCAATTGGTTATTTAAATTCGGCTTTGTTCAAAAAGAAAATTTATCTGAATTTCTAATTGAACTAATGTGATTGTAACTGCGCTTAACATCATAAAGCAATGTTAACAAACCGGTTCTAGAAACGGGGTGTTACACAAAACCCTACCCTTATTTCCGAGTAGGAACCAGTGTGGAGAGAGATCTTTCCCCTCAAAGATTTTGGGAGAGTTTGTGTCCATTGGAGCTTAATGGGAGTCTCCTCCTTTATTATTGGGCGCTTAATGGTAAGTAAATCCCTTCCCTTTATTGATTTCATGAAGATTTGAGATTTTGGAGTATTGGATGATTAATATTCTGAAAATTGGTTATTTGGGTGTGTTTTGATGGATGTTATTATGTTTGTGATGTTGTAGAGTTGTTCCTAATGACACAATTGTTGAGGAAATTCCATTGGATAGCTCATTGGACCAAGACTAGGTTTCTTGGAAATTTTCCTAAATAGGTAAGCCTGAAAGTTGATGTTTATGAAATAATGTTGAGTAATTGAGATGATTTACTAGCCATGGACTTAATATTTGTGTGTTTTTTAAGTTGTTGATCACCGTTACACATGTTGTATAGGTTTCTCTGTAATGAAATTGGTGATTGTATACACTGAGGAAGAGAAAAGTTATGAATGGAAGTCATCGTAAGGTAAACTTCTGGACCTTGTGGTTAATTCCCTTGTGTGTTTCACCAAACTCTATTGGATTGTTGGTTCCAAGATAAATATGCATCATAGTAGTCGAGCATGATATGATGATGTTGAACTATAATGGATATGATGATATGATGAGGTTGATTATATGTTTGAGATGATCTCTGGCCAGAAGATAAATGTATGTATGTCGTTACCTTCCTTGGAACCCGACGGGGATTTCCTTGGGATCAGACATCTAAGAGACAAAGGTCACTCTTAAAGGTAATTGCATTTATGGACCTTCCTTGGAACAAAAGGTTTCCTTGGGGATTTGATGCCTGTGAGACAAAGGTCGCTCACGAAGGTACCATACTATAAGCATTTTCCTTGGAATTAGCCCGACGGGGATTTCCTTGGGATCAGACATCTAAGAGACAAAGGTCACTCTTAAAGGTAATTGCATTTATGGACCTTCCTTGGAACAAAAGGTTTCCTTGGGGATTTGACGCCTGTGAGACAAAGGTCGCTCACGAAGGTACCATACTATAAGCATTTTCCTTGGAATTAGCCCGACGGGGACCTCCTTGGGATCAGATATCTAAGGGACCGAAGATGTTCTCTTGAAAGTCACTTATTATCTCAATGGAGATGATGTACTTTATATTATGTTTATTTGTTGTTATGCATGTGAAGTGAGCTATAGGGTGCAGTGATCCTCCAAGAACCTTTAGTTTACTGAGTTTTATATCTCACCCCACGTTGGGAATATCATTCTAGGTACCAGCAGTGATAGTTTAGATGTTTCGCGTGGCAAGAGGCCAGATATGGCATGAGTGCATGACATATAAACTGATTACTGTTTTGTTTTATGTAATCAATATTGAGTAGATGATGACATTATAGTTTTTGTATTACATATTTTGTATAATCCTTCATTATATTTGATAGACGATCATGTATAGGATTGTATTTTGAGTATATAAAATGTGTAATGAGATTATGAGATAAATTATGTAATGACGTATATGTACTTGAGTTTTGCAATATATACATGAGATGTATTATTAATGTACTTCTTATGATATGAGATATATCTTGACATCTTATGCCATGAAGGTTGGGTAATTTGATGAGATTGAGATGTTAAAGTTACAAGATTAAGGATGAATGTAAGGTTAAGTTAATGTGAGGTAAAATAGATAGGTGTTATGTGTAAAACCAATGAAATGGATGCAAGTTGCATGCGAATAAGTGTGCCTACGCTTGTTGTATCATAGATACCATGACTTATTTATTAGGTACCAAGTTCCCTAAAAGTGCTTGCAACCCGAAATGGATCATTTTTTGTCCTAAGGAGCGTGCGAAAGTGCCTATATAGCGCTAAAACGTGCTAAGTGGCCTAGAAATGCCATTTTCCTCGGTGTCAGAGTACTAAAGCGAGCTATAAGAAAGAAAATGGGCTCGAAGAGCATGTTTTAATAGGAACATGGCATAATAAAATGGGCATACCTCAAGCTACATGGCTCCAAATTGAGTGAAATTTTGACTTATGTGAATATAATATATAGGGTTATAACCTTGTAAAATCGTAGAACCATTGGGTGAGTAGATTAATACCAGTTTAGGTTTAAATTTGATGCTGCATTTTTGGAAGTCATGTTAAAGATGTTACCTTGCGAGTTTCATAACTCCAGCTATACTTAACTAAATGGTTAATGTTATACCTTTCTAGAAAGCCCGAAATGTCTAGTTTAACATATTAAAAATTGGAGTTAATGGTTATGTGAATTAGTCACATCTTTAGGAAACATAAAGGATGTTCATTGTTAAGCATGAATGAAGTAAGTTTTAGGCCAAGTGAGTTTATGGGAACCTCATGGTAATAATTAATAAGCAATGTATGATACAATTGAATAGAGTTTTAGTCTTCCGCATCACAAATAAGTTATGATTATAGTTTTCGAATTATTTTAATTACAGAAAGAGTTTTAAGAAGAAAATTATTTCTTAACGAAAAAGAAAAAAATTATTCATATTTTAATTTAACTATTGTGATTGTAATCGCCGTTAATGTTGCATGTAATGATAATAAATCGGTGTACAACTGGGTGTTATAGTATGTAACTCATGTGAGGCTATATAAAGAGAAGAGAAAAATAGACTACACACACTTTTATATGTACGTATGACATAATTTTGTCTTATAATATGAAAAATATTAAATCCAATTTAAAAAGGGATAAAATGCTAGGGATATATTAGCGAGAAGTTTTATTACAAGATAAGCATCATAGTAATGATTTTTTATTTTGGGGTACACATAAAAGTGATTTGTTTTATTTCTATTTAGTTATTGTTGTGTGTTATTATTAATTAGAATTTATATCTTATTTATTTAAACTCTCGTTGTATGAAATAAAAAGGAGGATCGGAGAAGCTTAATTTTTTTATTGCATTTGTGTGATTGGGACAAACTTTTTTCAATAAAACTTAATTTTCTATCAAAATAGATCGCCTAATAATGTATGTATTATAGAGACATATGTAATTCACTTACAGAGTTACAGGAAATTACCGGAATTGAATTCTCAATTTTGAGTGATAAAATAGTTGTCTCAGTTCACACTTATAACAAGTCATTGGGATCAGCAAGTAATTATATAACATATAATCTATTAATACAATACAGTTAACTGAAATTTAAATCCTGCATTTTTCCAGAGTAAATGAAGACGGGAATTACTCTGTCGGCAATGTTTCCCAATTTTTTTATTGCTTTCGTCGGTTTATCATTATTCATTGGTACCATTTTTGTAGTTTCGTTCATTTGACTAGCCACTTTGGTAAACGCAACAGACCGCTTTTCTAGATTCTGAGTACTACTGTACTAGATCCAAGATGCACTTGACAGAGATATATGATAAAATATTCAATTTATTTAATTAAGCTCCTGCACATGATTAATACGTCTATGGTTTTGAATAAGGGTAGGACTGAAATATCTTATCTTTCGTTCGTATGCATTATGAATGCAAAGAATGTATACACAACTGTTTACTAATATTTTAATAAATTATTATTCCATTATTAGCAATAATTATAAAATACTAAAATACTAATGTAAAATTTTTATATTAATAGAATTTTTATTTTTTTTATTGTATGACTTTAACTATCTCTTTGAATGAGTCAAGTCCCGGTCAATCTAAATGTGAAAAAAGCTACCACATATATAAAATTAAGGGTAATACTTTTCTGATTTAACATGAGAGAAATTTTTTTTTTTACACTAATAAGAAATGTGAAATCTACAAGTTAAAGAAAAATAAAAAATAAAAAAAATTGCAGGCACATATTTTTATGTCTCTGTGACGTGAGATAATTATCTCTTACAGTTGGAGAAAATAATTTTTGGATTGCAGGCATGTGTTCGAATCTCCCCAGTACCACCTTTGGGAGGGGTTTAAAGCCTTAATCTTGGATCCGCCCCGAATCGAACTAATCGCGAAGCGATGAACCGATGGAATATTACCTAAAAGAAAAAGAAAAAGAAAATAATTTCCCTATAATTAATCCAAAATCGAGTGACTTATCAATTATTTAATTCTTTCCCCAAATATTTCTATTAGCCGCGTCGGCAATGTTCTATATATTTTTGTTTCTTTGCACTTGGCTAAAACAAAGATAGTTATCGAAAGAAATCACTTTAAATTTTATGAGAAAAAAAAAACCAAAAATATATGGTTTATACGCAAAGACAACTGATTTGGGCGTAAGGAAGACGAAAGGCAGTGTTGAAAATGCACCACATTCACAAGTGAGGAGCTACAAAACAAAGCAAAGTTTGATCGAGAAAAAATATACAAAATGATTTGTCTCACATGAAAACACAAGCCTAACGTCAAACACGGGAGACAATTCCCCACCACACAAGCAAAGCCACACTTTCGTTTGCTTCTTTTTTCTTTTTCTTTTTTTGGTAAGCACTTTCGTTTCGTTTGCTGTTTTTTTTTTTTTTTTCTTTTCTTAATGGTAGCTAAGTGAAGGCATATGTTCGATCCTTTGCAGTATCGTCATTAAGAAGAGTTTAAAGCTTTCATTTCAAATCCGTTTTAAATTGAACTAGTCACAAAATAATATACTGATTGAAATATCTATAAAAAAATATATTTGTTGAGTCATGGCTATAGGCAGATTTTACACGCTAGTGGATCACAAAAGATATTATAGGCATCTAGATTTTTCCACTGGGGCTAGGTAAGAAGAAAAGAATCAGTTTGTTTTAAAAAAAGAAAAAGAAACAAAAGAATCCTATGTATAGATTAGAATATTTTAAAGAAAAATTATATCATTTTACATGCATTTAATTTTAGTCATCCATCACATTTAGCAACTCTAATTTATTTCTCATACAAGCCGCTAGATAAATGGGAGATAAATAATTAAGATTGGACGTAAAATTTGTTATTTTTATTTCTATGTAAGTTGATTTTCTCTCACATACTTGTATTTAGTGGCTCAAATTTATTAATGATGTGAGTTGTTAGAGGCAAATAAAATCAACTACTAAATTAATTCTCACAAACACATATTTACGTAAAACAATTATATAAGATTAATAGCTAATATTGTTATTTTTCTCATACTTTTCATTTTTTTATTATATTTCGTTGATATATTACATGTAACTGAATAAATTAATTAAGGTTTAGGATGTTAACATATTCGAGTTATAATTGCCCAAATACGAAAATAAAATAAAATAAAATTGTACGATATCATTGTTTGTATTTTTTTTAGCACAAAATATGTTGTAATGTCTCATGTTTTCTAATTTGATAATTAATAATGTTAAAATAATGTTATTTTTTTTGGTTTATTACTTGCCATGTCACGTGACATAAAATTAGGTCATATTTTTTGGGAGTTAAGAAAACTAATGAAGGATGTTTAGGTATTTTTGTTATTTATTTATTATTTAAATTTTACCAAAATATTATTCATTAATTCTTCTAACTTACAAAATGACATATTTTTGGGATGACATTACGTAACTTTATATCACGTGACATGAGAAAAGATAAACTTTTTTTTAAATGAAACAAAGAATCGGAAACAAGAATAGAAAAAAATAATGTATGTTATAAGTTATGAATTGGAACAAAACAATCCTCATTTATTATGAAAATATTTCCTTTAATGTCAATGTATTTATTTCTCTGTGTGACTAAAAAGATTTCCTTTAATATCAATGGATTTATTGTTCAAGTGTGATTATATGTGTTTTTAGCAAGGTTAACAAAATCAGATCTTATATGAGATCGAAAGAGAAAATTTTTATAAATCATAAAATTATAACAAGAATTGTAAAATATTACTTAAAATATAAAATTATATATATATATATATGAAATAATAGTAGTACATAAGTAAATAAATAATTTTAAAATCACAATTAATATTTAATTAAACTCTAATTAAAAATATATAAGAAAGACACAACTCAAATCACAGTCACAATTTACAATATAAATTATAAAGAGATAAAAAAATTTACAACACATATAACTGAAAAAACTAAAAATTTGTGGATAATTTAAATATGGTTTCATATTTTGGGCCTAGACCCAGTTATGTTATCAAATAATAAAATACAATGTGTGGGTGTTTCTACTGTGCACACCCATGCATCCACCAACAAATCTAAGACATTGTAGGACACTACTTTAGTGAAAGAACCTTCATCAACCTAGTATCAGACAAACGGGAAAATGAAGGAAGAGTTGTAGCACCACTTGCAGTTACAACACAATTGTGGGGCAACAAATTAGATTGAAGAACCTTCATCATTCCTGGACAAGCTCGCTAGACTTGCTGCTCGCTCATAAAAACTCTAAAGTTTTTTGCATTTACTAATAATGACCATGTATTTGACTGTATTTAACAATATTGAGCACAATTTGGTCCCAAAAACATGATATGTTTGACACATAACAAATCATTCCCAGATATTAAGCACAATTCGGTCCTAAAAACATGATATGTTTGACACATAACAAATCATTTCTAGATTTAATCATTGTTGTCCCCAACAATGGACTAATTTCAGAACATGTGAAATGCAAAGGTATGAATCATGTGCTCAATAAATCATTAATAAAAGAACCAAACATTGACTTAATCCATCAATGATCAGACTTAACAAAAACAACAAAAATCTAAGAACAAGTATCCAATCAAGCAATTTCTAAAAGCAAGCAAGTCATGGAACCATAACAAGAGATCTATCAATAAAGCATAGATAACTAAACCTATACACACCCTCACTAGATTATCAATTCACTCATCACTCAAGTGTCTAAGGGGTAAATGTATCACTCAAATCTTCACTGAATCAATACTACCGTAGGCTTGGTCATATTCTCACTCTTCATAGTCAAATAACATGCACAGAAGATCAAGAGGTCTTTACTCATGATGTAATGGGGTTTGGCTAAGGGGAGCATAAACAAGGAGTAATGTAGCTAAAGAATTGGGAAATAAAAAAAATCATGGTATAAGCATAAATACATTCTTTAGCATAAAATCTCTTCTACACTTTCTTCTTCCTTTTTTTGTTTTCAGAATTTTTATGATTTATTTTTTATTATTTTCTTTTTCAACCCCAAAACTTTTTTTTTCTTCATATATGTACACATTTTTTTCAATATTTTTATTTGCAAACAAATTGAAAAACAACTCAAAACTTTATTCACCATTTTCTGCCTATGTTTTTGCTCCATATTATTTGACCTCTTTTTCACCACTAAACAACAAAAGATAGAGTATTCATGCTCACACCTTACCATTATAAATCTGCAATCTAATCTTATTTCAGGTAGAGATGTGTGTGTAAAGTGGTTAATCAAGACAATAGGTTATTCAAAAAGAAATAGGTCAAGGCTCAAAGGGGCTATACAAAGGATATCATAATGGGTGGCTGTATGTACAAGTGGCTAAAAACAAGAAACCTTGCCTCAATAATATCAACAATGCATATCATCAACCATCTCAAGGAGAAACAAAGCAAGTTCTAGATTATTATCAATAGTGAAGTGCACACCAAAAAGAAAAATTTATGTTTAGGCTCAAAACCTCACGGCTATGGGTGTATGATTCAGTTAACTACACTCTCTCTCAATCACTTAAGCTATAATCCTAATGTTCTTGCTGACTCTTAAATTTACTTAATCAATGCTCATTCAACCAAAATCAAAACATGAATATAAGTCATCACACTAAGGATCAAAATCACTAACTAATTCCCCTATTAACTCATTTTTGCACAATCTAAGCTCAAAGCAACAAATCATTCAAGGAGAAAGAAAGGAATATGCACAAAAAAAAATGGTTGACAGAAACTTCATTGAAAAATCTGCATTTAACGCTCAATAGGTTCTTGAAATGCTACTGTATATGGTGGTGCTTCCCATTCCCAAATTTAAAAATTTGTTTTCCTCAGCAATAATTGCACACCAGCAAAAAAGGAACATGTAATAACAATGATAAATGTAATAGTGTTAGAAAATTGTTAGATACACATCACCATAGAGATCAGAAAATGAAATAAAAACAAAAACAAAATAAAATACTAAAACAAAATAAAAACAAAAAATTTCTGGCATCCTCATCAGTCTTTGTCATATGGGTCCTCAATCACTAGAGAGATAAGACAGGCAAATCATAACCATTACCAATTTAGAACTTTAGCATAATCCAGACTAGAATCAACAACACAATACAAATCAATATGCAACCATCAATAGTTGCAATCATGATTAGAAATAATTTACATTAGTAGAAAGCAAGATCAAAGAGACAAATTTGGACAACAATTATGAACAACAGTAGAAGGATTCCCTAATTTTTTATTGAGCATATCCCAAATCAATTCAATAATAAATCCATTATCAAGTGTTGGCAACCATCAGTAGTTGTAATCTATATCCCAACCTAGCATAACCACTCCTAACATTTATCAATATCTCAATAGTAATCACAACACTTCAATAAACTAATTAAAAAATCCAAATTCACAAATCGTACTCCATTGCATCCAATTTTATATTTCAAGGTTCAATTTCAAGACAGTCTCAAGGTCCAAATCAGAATCTAACCCCCAATTATCAAGAACCCAAATGTTTACATCTTCAAGTTTCAACTATAGGGCATGTAAATGGAGAGAATCAACCAGTCATGTTTCCCAAGTTAAATCCACAAAGTATCTCAAGATTAAACAAGAAAAAGGTTGAAGCATATACCTTGTGTTCTCCAGTCAAGAGAAGAATGTGGACCAAGTGATGAATTTGAAGACAACTGGGAAGCATTAAGAACTAAATATGATATTAAAGCAAGTAGTTGGTTGGCCAACATGTATGCTTCACATAACCATTAGGCTAAGGCATACTTGAAAGATATTATTTTTTCTAGAATAACTACAAGTGACCGAAGTGAGAGCATCAATGCATTTTTTGATGGATATGTCAACTCCAACACAATGTTAATTGACTTTGTTACCCAATATGATAAAGCAATCAAGTCTAGAAGAGATGTAGAAGAAGATGAAGATTTTAAAACTAGAAACGCAAAAGCAAATTTGGAGAGTAATCATCCAATTGAAGCAATAACTAGAGAGCGCTACAAAAGAAAACTGTTTGAAATTTTTAAAAAAGAGTGAAGGGCTGCCACACAAGATTACTTTCATGAAAAGATGTCAACATACGAGTAAAATACTAGGTACTGGGTGTGGTCTCCCAAAGTTAATAAAGAGTTGTGGGCAATTATTGATTACAATTTGATAGAAAGTTCCACTACTCATTGTTCTTGTGTAAAGTTTGAGACTATAGGGATTTTGTGCAAACATATTTTGTACATCTTCAAGAAGATACAAATGATGACCCTTCCTGAAAAGTATATTTTGACTAAATGGACCATGAATGCAAGCTATAAGGCTGAAAATCTTTTGTCTGTTCATTCTGAAATAACTACCAGTGAAGTAAGTGCATTGTCTTTGTTGTCAACTCAGTCAAATAGCAATTTGGCTATTTCTGAAGCAAAAGATTGTTTTCATGAAATTAGAAGGTTTGACGTTATTGTTGGTGAATTTATTCAACAACAATTAGAAAGAAAAAGAAAAATAATTGAAGACGAAACCATAAACTCAATTGTACCTTCACAAAGTGGTTTTAGTTATTCTCAAGTTTCGCTTAATTATGTTTGAAACCCCACTTAAGCAGTCAAAACTAAAGGGCGTCCAAAAGTTGCTTCACAAATAAAATCAAGCTTTGAGTTAGCATCCTAACAACAAAAAACTTGTAGTTATTTTTGAGAGAAGGGTCATAATAAGACCAGTTATCAGAAGCAAATGGTATTTCTTGTCTATTTTCCTATTTATGTTTATGTTTTTCCTCTTTGAACTTGTAAAAAAACTGTGATTTTTCATTTGTAGATAGATGTTGCAAGAGAGAAGTAAAAGTAATAATAGTTTCATTTGAAAGTTGCCCCTGATAACATTGTAGATTTTTCAAATCTAAGAAGCTTTTGTATTGGAGATTGGAAGTTGTAGTGGCTATCGAAAAGGATAAATTATTTTGATGTTTGTAAAGTTGCATTGTAACGATATCTTGCAAAGTTGAGCTATAGATATCTTTTTTGGAAAGATAACTTGATATAGTTTATTTCTGGACAATTTCATATTATTTTGATGTATGTATTGTTCCCAGTAATTCTCTAAAGCAAATTGTTTTGCTGAAAATTTGACAGCAAAACAACAAACTTTCCATGCACATATATTGAGCTGTATAACTCTAATTCCTATGAATTATATATTATTTTAAATCTTTAGATGTGTTCTACAACATATCAAAAATTAAGAATTTTATATTTTGAAATGCATTCCTAGTTCTATTTGGAAGTTCAATGGTTTAGGATGGGTTCTTTACTATTGTTAAAGAGTAGTACAAAAGCTAAATTTGATAAAACAAACACATGTGATGAATGGCTCACATTGAATAATTATGTACATGGATTCATAGTACATTGGACACAGATATTCTATAATGACTAGTAAAATCCAAGTTACAGCTTATACATAATATCCTATATTGACTCTTCTTACTCATAGTATTCCTTGAAGTCTATGTGAAAGCCTTCTTTTAAAGGATCTTCCATGTTGATTACTTTCATGCCTTTCATTTGGACTGTTCCTGCTGCAATATCCTCAGCATGTTTTCCGGATGCTTAAGCTTTTCTGGCTGATGCAGCAACATCTTGCAAAAAGGAATGCACACTATCAGTTTGGAGACTCTATATAGGATTAAATTGATGATTCCATGCAATTAAACAAAATTTCTCACAAACAAGTAGCTTAAAAGTGCTTCAATCTGTTTGATTGAGGCCATTTGAAAACTAGCAGTTCAATAAATCAGTTGAAACACTATCCCTAGTAAATGACTAGGCCATTCAATAAATCAATTCAATTCTGATTTCAACATGGAGAAATTCTTTGCAGTTGAATAACTTAATACCAAAATTTTCACATGTAAATACAGCCCCCTTCCTCGCCCCCAACCTCATCTTCCCACTCTCATCGTAAAAAGTTGAAGAATAAATTAAATTGTTAAAGCAAGAGACATGTGCCTTCCGCATTGAATACATTTATATTCTTGGTTATTTTCTTTTTTGTTTTCTTCTCGTGGGTCTTTATCAAATGCAACAACTAAGTTTAGAATATATTATCTTCTATGCATGCTTCTATTTTAAGGGAGACAATGGAACCATTAAGAACTAAAATCAATGACATGTGCCAACATATCTTATAGAGCAATCTAATTAATCCAGGAAGCAATTGGGACCATCAATATGTTTGATTAGTGTAGCTTGCTTGTTAAATTAGGAAATAGCAGAAGGCTAATGTTCTTCCTTCCAGGTTACACCAAATATTAGAAAGGAAAAGAAAATCAAAATTTTCAAACTAGTGTATAGGTTAAATATCCAATTGTCCTTAAAATTATTGTTCAAACCAAGTTCAACACAAGACTAAAAAGCTCCCTTATTGTATTTTGGCATTCAAACAAAAACAAAAGGTAGCTAACCAATTTTGTGTTTAAACCACCCTAAATCATGTGACTAAAGTTTTAATCTTCACAAACTAACATTGTTCCTTATTATCACAAACAATTCATCAACACAATAAACAGAGAAAAAAACCCTAATTAAGTAATAGGGAAAACGAGAGAAGGAAAAACCTTCTGGAGCTTCCATGAGAGGAATTGATCCTATGTGAGAGTAATGGTAGAAGGTCTTAATCTCTCTTCTGCTTGCTTTTCTTGCACTTAAGTTTCTGCTCCCATTATTCTGTTTTCGACCAAACACATGAAACTGAACAAGAAAGGAGAAGAAGAATTTTGGTTTTATTTTTACTTTTAAAAAAGACAAAAAAAAATGATGTCATTTCTGTGAACAACAGAGAGAGTTCTCTAAAGTAACTTTAGAGATTTTATTCCCTAAATTAAATTATATAATAAACATATCAAATGGTACATCTTAACTAACAACATAATGTAGCCTAATAGTAAATGCTATTTTATCTTTTCCTATGACAAGGGTTCGATTCCTACTAGTTTCTATATGTCAAATATTTATGTTAAATTATATAATAAATATAATTAACAGTGCATCTTAATCAACATCAAAACTTAGCCTAGTGGTAAGTGTTATATTGTCCATCCCCATTACAAGGGTTTGACTCCCATCAACTGATATATGTGGAATATTTTATAAAAAATTTCAAAAATAAGTATAGGTTAATAACCAATCGGTTCACCAAGTCAATACCGGTTCGATTACATAACTGATCCATTCCTTGAACTGGCCCGATTGGTGGGCCAATAAAGTCCATGCTCAACAATT
>NW_026896410.1:125000-130000 GCF_033153095.1 Gastrolobium bilobum | reverse complement strand
GGTTGTGGTGAGGACACAAAGGAGAAGGCTACCGAGTTGTTGAGGTTGTTGAATTGTTACAGGAGCAAAGCAGATTGTGTTGATTCCTCATTGGATTTCAAGCACCTTAAGAAGCCCTTCTGATTGATCCATGAGGATGATATTTAATTTCCCTTTTATTTATTTATTTGTATAGGTCATTTCGTAGAAACAGAATACACTCTTGTACAAAGACACACAGTCACATACAAAAGATACAAATTGTATTTCTAACACTAAATTGAAGTTTTTAAATTCAGTTTTCTAAAATTTGAGATATGAGACATCCAAAGATAAGATATTTGATCCAAAGGAATACATTGGTTGCAGAATGCAAGAGTGCAGAATCCAGAAGAAAGCCTCGGGTAAATAATTCAAACTTTTACTCAGATTTATGAAATATACCCGGGTACCTCCCTCCCTTACCCGGGTAGGATAAAATTTTCAAAAAATACCCGGGTAGGGAGGGAGGTACCCGGGTAGGCTTCATGGTCAATGGTCAAATAGGGGCAGATTGGTGTTATGTTTTTTGGAGAGGTTAAATTTTTGAAATAGTTTATAAATATGGTCAATTTGGTAATTAATTATTAAAAAAAGGCTATAATGGTCAAAAAGCCCCTTATTCTCTCTTTTCCTTTGTCACCTATCTTTGTACGATTATGATTTAGTGGCCGGAGACAAAGTTATCTCAAGTGACTTGAGAAACGATAAGCCATATATATATATATAGGGCTTGCAATTTCTCATGTTGCATGAGAAATTCAAGTTTTTCTACAAAGAGAGAAAGAAGTGGGGCCCACCTTAAAGAAAAAAAAATAGAAAAGTGATTAGTACGAACATCGAAGTGAGAGTGGTAGGAGAGGAGACTTCTTATGCAACATGAAAAGTCTTTTTCCATATATATATATATATATATATATATATATATATATATATATATATATATATATATATATATGGAGGGAGGGATCTTTGACTCCCATGTAAGATTTAAAAGTCTTACTCCCTATCTCAGCCGTTGATTTTCGTTCATCTAACGGTTATCATTTATTTGAAATTAAAAATTAATTAATAGGTTCATTTTTTCTGTAGTCAATGTAGATAAGTTATCTACATTGAACCCAAAACGATGTCTTTTTGGGACGAAAATCAAGATATTTTTATAATTATAATCTATTTCAGGGTTATAATTGTCTTTCTCATTATAATTTTTTAATTTTTCAACACAAAACGATGTTATTTTGAGAGTGAATGTAGATAACTTATCTACATTCACTGTAGATAATTTATTGAGTTATACCAATGTAGATAATTGGTATAACTCAATAAACTATAGCCGTTAGATGAGCGAAAATCAATGGTTAAGATGAATAGTAAGACTTTTAACTCTTACACCGGAGTTAAAAGATCCCTCCTATATATATATATATATATATATATATATATATATATATATATATATATATATATATATACTAGTATTTTAACCCGTGAGATGCACAGAGAAAAAAAGAAGTTGGTTTGTATGTCTCGTAAAAATTAATGCAAATTTAAAATAACTAAAAGATAAAATAGATAAGAGATATGCAACTTAATATTGAATAGTATCTATAATAGACTCAAAGATTGTTATATTAGTGACTCCAAAAATCTGCAATAACAAATTCCTTGGAAGAAAATTCAAGGGCATCTGTCTTTATTTCTCAATCGCTCTTCGCTTTGTAGAAGATGAAGAATCAACCATTATAAGAAGGTTTAAGAAAAAAAAGGAATATCCGAAGGTTTTAAAAAAAAATTAGGATTAAGAGACTAACATGTAGTTTACACAAAAAAAACTTCCTGATACATATAAATTAAAAGAAGTCGGTTGAAGTGTAGACACATGGATGATAAAAAATTTAACGACAAACATAGTTTTACGATGCATAATGTGTTTCTTCATTTTTTTTAGTAGAAGATGGTTTACCATAAATGTATTTTATTAAATTTTTTTTTTCGTAATCAAACAAAGGAATAAATATTTCAAAATTTCAAGTAATAAGCGAGTTATTGTATATTAATTATTTCCGAAGATTAACTTCAGAAGATGAAGAAGAAAAACAAACACAAAAAATTTAGATTATATTAAATATTATAACGTCAAATAATTAATGTTTAACCTCATGTTAAAAATTAAACAATCATCCACAATTATTCAATCAAACGTCAAATAAATATTTAGACATTGTATATTTGCTAATTGTCTAATAATTCTCAAATATATAGTTCAACAGCACCCAGAACAATGTTGATGCTACACAACTTCTTCCCCAGTAGCTCTGTCTATACAAAACTTCCCTTTCTTCAAGGTGTCTCCGACTTCAGCAATAGAACTGATTAAAAAAAAATTTGTCGAGTTCACTATACTGTATTAATAATATAGAATATAGAAATAATATGTAGTAGAAAATTATAAACATACAAATGGGTAAATATCACATGTTTGATCTTAACTCTTTCTCTATCTTAATCTTTTTGTTAGGACAGTTAATTGAACAATTAAAATTTTCATCCTTGACGGCATCAGATTTTATAATCAACGGTGACAACAAAGTGAGGGAAACATCAACAACATCGACACTATCACGTGTTTGACTCTCGTCATCCTGGTAAGACATTAAAATTGTATAAAATTATGTTACAAAAAAACAGTATAAAATTATGAAACGTTATATAAATAATGCAAAAAATATTTAATTGATAAAATCTTATTTTAATTTAAAGATATTGTAGTTCTTTCCGGATTTGCTGATACAACATCTGTGTCGCCAATATTATTGAATACTATTTGATTATGAAAATTAAAAATATTTGTAAAACTAATACAAAGTACTAATATAACAAATGTTTGAAATTGAAAACAACATACATTCGGGTCAACAATAGACTTAAGGTATGGTGCGATAACAGTTTCGTTGCAGAAAACTTTAGATACTTGATATTTTGGCTCCGTGTATGATTCCAAGTTCTTCTTTTTCACATTGACTTTAAATAGCATGAATTTGTCATTAAGAATGTTAAGTTTTTATGGGCAATGATCCAAATCACCACCCTGCATCAAAATGTTATACAAAGTTATTTAATTAACAATGAAAACCAAATTATAACATTTCACAACAGTTATGCTAAATAGAAACCAAAAGTATTACCTGTTTATCCAATAGAACCATATCCACATTGTCATCACAATATTTCCGATACAAATTAAGAACCTTCCAAGTCCTAACATTAATCCTGCACTCCTCCTTGGTAGGATTAATATTCTTTATAAAATTTGTTGGGCGTCAACGGGGAGCTTATGGCGGGGAGAGTCCACCAATCATGTGCCAAGTGAGCAACAACATTAACAGGGTTCGGAACACCACAATCAAACTCAAAATCTTAAGGCATTAGGTGTGTGAAGAACTAATGCATTAAATTGGTTATTTATAAGGTATCAGAGCCTCGGTGTCCCGAGTTCGATCCTCGTCGCCCCTATTTTCTTTGTGAAATTTCATAGCACATATACAATGGCGGACCCAGGTGGTTGCAATTGTCTGTACTCGCAGATAAAAAATTGGAGAATTTTTTTTTCACATGGGGTGGGTGATTTAGGTTAAGTAAAAAAAAGAAATAGGAAGATTGAAAGGAAAAAGGTAAAAATAGGCTCAACCCAACCAACCCCTACAATTAAAAGCTTAAAGCTTAAACCCTAGCACATTGCTTTGTCGCTTTTCTTTTTTTAAACATAAACCTTATTAGCTCCAAATCTTAATAAATATCAATGATTCCTGAAATTCAATCTTCATCAAATGGAGGAGAATCACACAAAATTTTTTACGGTTTTTTGTGAAACAAAAGTGGTCAACTTTGGATCAAATAGACATTGACAAAGGTGGGTTTTTGATCGGTTAACCCTTACAATTGTACTATATTTTACAAATGTCTTTTGTGGTGTTTATTTATTTTTTAATTATCATTATCGATTATTTTCTTAAAACTTTGGTTGATTCACCAAAGCTTTACTTTTGAAGTGGAAGCAAAAATTAGATCATGATCTTTAAAAAAAATATTCGGGGGTGCGAACTCCCGTCTTAAATGTGCAGACATAAAGAAATTTTTCTGGGTTCGCCACTGCACAGATAGGCTGGGCTTAATGCATCATCCACCTTGCAAGCCCAATGAGCTCTCTAGGGAAGGGGCGTGTTAGAGATATATAAAGTCATTAATATAGCCTCACCCAACAGCTTAAGCTTTTAGGTTGAATTAGTTCTTTACAAGATGCATGAGTCCTTCCACTTATATAGTGCTCACTTAATCCATTCTTAACCAATATGGGACTTCACCCACTCACACTTGGATTCCTCAAGAAATTATATTTGGAATACATAATGCAGAAAAACAGGTTGAGAAGAAGAAGAAAAACAGGCAGAGAATAGAAGAAATATGTGCACATAAGCCAACTTTCTAAAAAATGGAGTAATTTTCGGCTAGGGTTTTGGATGAAGCAAAATAAGAAAAATGTCTCATTTAATTAAGGAAAAAGGGAAACTAAATATGATCTCTAATCAACCCATTGATTAACGCCTCATCACTTCCCAATCATATTGGGTAATTTCTTTTTTGTAGTCGATCAATCCAATTGATTGGTTTCCCTAATTTCAACCAATCAATCTAATTAATTGGTTTTCCTTAATTTTGAGTCGGTCAATCTAACTAATTAGTTTTCTTAATTTTCTCCATTGTCATCAAAGCTAATTCCATGACTATATAAAAATTCAAAATTTAAATTCAAAATTTTAAATTCAAAATTAGAATTCAAATTAATTTTATTAATTTAACATTTAAATTAATTAAGTTGCACCATGGATCATGTCCCACTTGGCCCATGACACATATAATTTTTTTTTTAAGAACTTACTTAAAATGGAAAGTTTAAAACAATGCAAATCATTGTATGAATT